>NW_017307920.1:82855-90019 GCF_000935625.1 Nanorana parkeri | reverse complement strand
CGTCGCTCGCGGTATACTGAGCTTTCGGTCACGGGAGAACGCTAGTTTGTGTTCTCCCCTGACCCTTAGGAGAACTTTGGGGAAAAGCCCTGACCCCATAGTTCTCCTTTAAGTGCTCGTTTTGTCTAGGCAGCTAACATAACCGAGTTATGCTCACTTGAACCACAATCCTAGCTGGCTCTTAGACCGGTCCCTGGAGCCTTGCTCACCTCTGCTCCGGTGGTCTAAGGTCCTGTGAGTCATCATATCTTATACAGTGTATAGGACATGAGGACGCTGAAAGACATTCCATCGCTGGAGCAGAGAAGGACAAAGGCTGAAGGTACTGGTCTAGGAGCTAGCTGGGATCAGGGTTCGAATGAGTATATCTTTGTTATTGTAGCTCCCTAGACAAAACAAGCACTTGTGGGGAGAAGAGAGTGGCAGTCGTAGTTTTGAGCGGGCTCGAGCAAACTCAGGTGAACTGGGTTCGCACCAAGCTGAGGATCATCACTAATGGATCATCACTTACTCTCACATGGATAAAAAAGAGTAACAACACGCCTTGTAAGAGAACATGTTTCATACTTTCCTTTCCAGCGAGAGGTGAGTGCAGTCTTCACTCTCTTACAGAGCTAGGAGCACCGATACTATTGCAATTCTTCCGGTGTGTCACTAAAACCTCAACAATAAATTATGGGGCTTTATAGGTGTTGAGAAACCACAGTCAAAAAATAAATTTGAGATGTTTTTTATGTAAAAATCATCAATTTATTGGATTCAATTAAAAATTTATAAATAAAATGTATAATTTAAAAAAAAAGCATCAGTGTGACCGTAGACTCCGTACAAAGATCCGTCAAGCATAAATGCTCCCTGCAAAACAAGACAGACAGCGCCTTGTCCTCGTGTATTACCGTTCATTAATAATGAACATAGAAATTGACATAAAAAACTACTCACATGGTAATAACTGGATAAAAGGTACAAGGCAGATCCCACAAAAGCTACCTCACTAGCTGACGCGTTTCAGGGGATATTCCCCCTTCCTCAGAGCTCTGAACGGGGGGGATCATCTTTGGTGAAATACTATTAAAGACTCTTGAACTTGTCAAAGGTTGGTGGAGCTGAAGCTTTTCTTATTGCAACACTGACTCTGATTAAAGTGTCGAGGCAATTTTTTTCCACTCTATAGCTGTTTTTACCTTTTTAGATTGTTGCCCTATAGCCAACATCCCCGCCTACTTCTCTACTTTTGTCTTCCTCTCCTACAGCCTGAAGCCCAAGTGAGTGCAGTGTTTTTAAATGTAAGAACATATTTTGGAACAGAATGACAAAGCCTTTGGTGTCTTTAGAGCTCCTTTAACTTCCGCTTGAGTGTTTCTAGTAAAGAGGTAGTTACCACTGAGTAGTCATTTTAAAGCAGATATGGATCTGCAATAAAAAGTGTCCATCTTTGGTTGTATAATTCCAGGAGGAGAATTGATTTTTAACAGAAATTGAGAGTCTTTTTAAAGTGTATTTCCACTTTTACAGCCAGATTGGGATAGCACCTACTTTCTATATGTTATATGTTCCTGTTCACATAGCATAACTTAAAAAAAAAAAAAAAAGTAAAACATGCTGCTTACCTTTTTACTTTCTGGAACCCCCAAAAACTGAAGTTTTCCCCTGCTTTGTGCTGTTAGGGCAGTGGCCGGGGGGTTATTGTTTATCATCCTCTAGAACTCTTTACCCCAACCTGTCTGACTATCTCCCACTCTGACTGCCTTTAGGCGATCCCTCAGGGAAGCCTATCCCACCTCAACCTGACCACTGAACTATCACTTTCTCAAACAATTCATCTCCACACAGCTACCTCCTCATGTATCACTTGCCCCTCCCTTTTTAGATTGTAAGCCCTCATGGGCAGGGCCCTCCTAACCATCTTGTCTTGTGATTGTAATGTCTTCCTTATATTGTAAAGCGCTGCGCAAACTGTTGGCGCTAAATAAATTCTGCATAATAATAATATTATTAATAATACTTAACACTGTCTGTACTATGCTGGCTGATCGCATTATAAACTTGATTTGAACAATACACCCAAGGAAAAAGCCGCACACTGCTGTTCACCAAATTGCAAACTAGGTGGGGAATTCTGTTATGTGGGAGTTTGGTAGCCCTGGGTATTATAGACTCAATTCTGGACGATATGGTGATCTGTTTCTGTGATGTGTATACTTTATTGCTTTGAACAATATCATAACAAAGGGTTAAAGATCTCAAGGCATGAGCTCTGCATTGTATGTTAATAAGGTAAGCTGTAAGCTCTGACAAGATCCATGAGCTTTTGGTCTTCGTTCTATGAAAGGAGTGGTGGGATAGTGTAATGAAGGGGAGTATACTCAGTGGAGGGAGGCATGAACAAAGCACAGGTTCACTTTATGGTCTAGACTTCAGGAGAGCTAAAGGAGAGGACGTCACAGAGCTATTTATGAAGATGTGTCCTGTTATTTTAATGCAATCACTCTGTTCTACTCCTAGAGATTGGTGTGCATAAAGACTTGACTTTCAGCATGTTCATTTTACTAAGATTACTCTACAGAAATCATCTAACTTGTGTAATACAATACTTCAAGTAAAACTTTTTCAGTTGTATTTAAATCTCAGATTCAGATATTGGGTACCCCAGGGAATATCTGCAATTGTGGGGCAGCACAACAGTATCTGGGATTTCAGTGTGGAGGCCTCCAGTTCCTTTACATCAGGCGTTGGGCTAAGCTCTTCTCCTCTATTCCACTCACGATGCTTCTTCTCAGCACACTTCAGTGTCTCAGCATGTTTAAATAGCTAAGAGTTGATGATTGCAGCAACCCAGCCTGCCTTCTAAGTGCTTGAGGAGTGTTTATCCTTTACGCTGCTTAGATTAAAGTGGAGTCTAGAGCTAGGAATAAAGGAGACACCCACGCCGTTTGGGTTTAGATGAGCAATATCCCTTCTGATGGTGTCTTGTTTTTCTTTTTCAAGTTCATAAGATTTTCTGTGCTTCTGAGAAGTCACTGCTCTTCCAGTATTTTCATTTAGTTATTATGCAATTTGTTTTTGCATTCAAGATACCTTGATTCTAATATTTGAGCTAACGATAATGCTGTAATGAAACTTGTTACAGGAAATATGAAAAGAGCAAATTGCAAGGCAAATGACTAGTCAACAGCATTGCCTATGGTCTCTCTGCCACTGATTTTCCACCATCTTACCAAGCCTTATTCTGCACTGCAAATTGTGTGAATATTTCCAAGGTGCAGGGAGGAGTCACTTGCTATCCTTTATGATACACCCAATTTGATTTGTAAGTAGCTAATTCGCTTATGGTTAGGCAGCTCAGTTACCCACCGGTCTCTTTTAAACCCGGCGGATTTCCCGCCAATGTTACCCACTTCTTCTTTTGAGCTTGAGAAAGAGGACCTCCTCGAAACGCGTTGCTCCTTCACCACTGAACACTGAACACTGCCCCGTGCACGGCCTTCCTTGGTCGCTTGCCGCCCTCACTCCAGCACTTCCAAAAATACAGCCGCAAAGACAAGAGACACACAATCTACACAGCCTTTTGACCAGTGCCCAACCACCCCTCTAGCCTCACCACCAGTCCTCCGGCAAACACAGCCCCTGATCTGCCGACTACTTCACCATGACCCCCTGTCCTACCAACATGCCGGACGTTAAAACTTCCAGCAGCCATGTCCAGACCATAGGACCTGTCCTGCTCTGTCCTTACTCCTTTATCAGGTGGCCACTACAAACCCACAGCTTCACACAACACTCCTTGCATCGCCAGATCCTCCATCGGGGCCGCTCCCCCGCGCCCGGATCCCGGGCATCACAAGTAAGTTCCCTACTTTTGTTCACCTTTTTAATTCGAATCTCACAGAGACAGGCTGTCTCTACACTATTCACACATCTGGATTTTGCGCTCTTATTGCTCCATCACCACGTTCACAGGTTCCTCCTCCTGTTCTTAGAGCAGCACTCCAGACTGATCACATCCACACATGCCCCACACCTTCAAGAGAGCGCTGTGCTTTTTTTCTTGTTGTAGTTCAGTGACACAGAGTCTCCTAAAGGAGGTACTGGAAGCAACTCGGGGACAAAAAAACAAAAGATCTGTAGACCACAATAGATGTTAGAGTCCATAGAAAAGTTTAATAATTGTGCTGATCAAACAGCCTGTTATTCTTCCCTGCCTCGCTGTGCGAAGACAACCACCTTAGGACAGACAGGGGTAATAAAAAAATAAATAAAATAATTATAAAGACTGCCATTGCTGACCTTTTCTTCTGAATGTACAAGTTGCTTGGAATTCATACTGAACCAAGGACATTGATCATGAACAATATTCAGATTTTTATTAATGACTCAGCTTGCTGCAGGTCAGTGACTCAGAAAGTTTAGAGGAAACGAACAACAAGGCTATAACCACTTTCCGTAGGAGGCCATTGATGGCAGTTTACATTTATCTATCAGCACGGGTTTCCTGCACACGTCATGCAGTAGCTCGCTCTTATGTTGGGTTTCAGGTAATTGTACTGGAGAATCGAAATCACTTTGTGTGAGTTGATAGAATACATAAGTGAATCAAAGGTTGCTTTAATATATTGAACTGGAGTTGTTGTGTAACACAAGGAAGACCGTATATTGAAAAATGTCCAGAAACATTTTATATCAAATATTTCAATATCTCCAGCCTTACAGTGACACTAAACTCAGGAGTAAAATCATAAAAATACATTCAAGTACCTTAACTAATAACAACAATGTATCTTATTTGTGCATCAATCATCTCTAAATTGGTGGTGACACTGTCCTTCCTTCTGGAGGGTGGCTACTTTTGTTCCCCATGGTCCCTGTGTGCGTTGTAAAGTGCCACCGCTCCAAGTTCGCTCCTGTGATGGACTACAATCGCACGTTTAGTTTACAAATTTGTATTGAGATTGTAGTCCATCATGGGAGTGAACTTGGAGCGGTGGCTACTTTACAACACAAACAGGTACCATGGGGAACAAAAGTAGCCCCCCTCCAGTAGAAAGGACAGTGTCAGCACCAATTCAGAGATGATTTGAGGATCTACAGCCGAGTGATACACAAATAAGATACATTTTTGTCAATAGATAAGGTGTCTGAATGCGTTTTTAAGACTTATCACGTGAGTTTAGTGTCACTTTAAATTTGTCCTGTGTCTTCTTTCTCTGATCTAAAACAATCTGGGTATCGAAGGAGATCAATCTCTTTGTTTACTGTTATTTCTAGATCCTAAATAGTTTTCCTAAGATTTGTCAATGTCATTTGAGCTATACATGATCTGTCGAGCTCAGATATTCATGTCTGGATTGGCTGGACCCCTCTGCTACGGAGTAAAGTTCACTTACATAAACAATTTACGATTAAGGTGACATTTTAATTTCACAAAGTGAATCCACAGATATCTGTCGGTGTCCCCTTTTTTCTTTAAAAAAAAAAAAAAATGAAAAGAGAAGTGTCTGGAGCGCATTGTCTGGTATTTCCAGTGCGCCGCTCGCTCGTAAGAGGTTTCCTCCCCGCTGTGACTTCTTCTTGTGAAATCACAGAGAATTTACAGACTCTGCTGGGGTTTAAGGACAAGGTAGTTTTTCAGGTTAATTCTTTGAACTCCATGGAATGTATCACTAAAGAATTCCCTGGCTGGCGTTTCCATTAGATTTATCTTCCAGCAAATGTAAGGTGACTGAATGCTGAGTGCCAATTTATCTTTGATTTAGGAAACGCCTGAAGTACACTGTCGGCATTTTCTGTACTTCGAACTTTGTACGTTAGGGCTTGACAAAATCTCTGTTCACAGTTTTTGTTAACAGGGGAATTTTTAGATCGTAACCTCCCAGGTGCTGTCAAGGTATCCTTTTGCAACTGGCATTATTTAAATCATTTTACTAACATAATATTAGCCTCATTCATCAAATAAAACCGTATTGCCAAAAAGCAAGCATTTTAACACACATCTGTACTACGAAGTGGCATGGAATGAAAAAGAGATTGTAACTGTCAGTTAGGTTAGCATTGGTGTACTATAGGGATCGATACTGTGCCCAGTTCTTTACAAGTTATTAATTAATAATTTGGAGGATGAAGTAGATAATAGTGTTGCCATTTTGCTGATGACACAAACCTATGTAGCTTTATTCAAATTTAGTCTGAAAGTAAAGTTAGTAGTTATTTCCAAAAAGATAGCTTGTACAAGGAGCGCTAGATCCCTGGATTAGATTGGGTGTTCAGACTGGGGTGATGCTTAGGCCTTTGGAGCACTATGCCAATGCATGTAAGAAGAAGAGTGTTATATTACTCTTATAGTCCCAAAGCAAATTACTGGTCACAAACTTGGTTCAATACAGGTGGCTTTGAAAATCCCACTTCATCAGGGCTTAATAAATCTTAGAACTATATTCTGTGATTGATTATGCCATCTTTGCAGATCAGGTATGAAATTTAAAGTTTAAAGCATGCTACTATGGACAACGCAGGACACGGTAGGGAGGCTTCATGATCTAATGTGTTCAGAAATGTTTTCGTTGCCCATACAGTGGAAACCAATGCTTATTGATTTTCTGCAAGAGATCAGATCTGTCCTTGGGCATTTTTGGTCATTCACTGTGAGAATTCTATAAACCGTATAGCGAGCTATCTTTTGGATTGCTGTTAGATCATGGGGCCCCAGGCGTAAAAATTGTTTGTGTTAATAGTAGCCCATCAGTTACAGCTTTCTTTTCAGACTTGCACTAAAGAAATGACAAACTTTTGCCTCAGATGTTGCGTTTGCTGATATATTTTTTTTTTTACATTTTAGCTAGCTTCAGAAATCTACACTTTTGCCTGCTGCTTGTGGAATCATCATGCTGACACATTCCTGCAACAGATCTGCTCTGGAGGCGATCCGGCTGCTATTAGCTCATTGGAAAGAGCCGCATTGTCACTAAAAGGTTTGCTTCTTGTGATTTGCTGTAATCAGTTTTAAGATAGCCACAGGCATAGATCTTTTTATAATTGTCCAGCCACAAAAAGAACATTTTTTAATGCACAATCACCATTACGCCATAGGAACAACCCATGCCGAGATATCTAATGACATATTCACCAATAAATATATAATATAAATATATAGTATATAGTATTCTACTC
>NW_017307920.1:29495-82568 GCF_000935625.1 Nanorana parkeri | reverse complement strand
CTTGTAGATCTGCCTGTAGTTTTCAATACAGTTGATCCAAAAATGCTCTTCTATTAAAATACAAAGAGTTGCTTCATCTAAGATCGCTTATCTATGTGATTTCCCTCACTTTGGCTCCATGCTTTTCACTTCTTCTGGTGTTTGTGTAGTGTTTTTCATTAAAACACCTAATCGTGGTTAGTGTTTTAGAGAAGGGGCAAGTGATACATGAGGAGGTAGATGTGTTGAGATGAATTGTTTGAGAAAGTGATAGTTCAGTGGTTAGGTTGAGGTGGGAAAGGCTTCCCTGAAGAGATGAGTCTTAAGGGATCACCTAAAGGCAGTTAGAGTGGTGGGAGATAGTTGGACAGGTTGGGGTAAAGAGTTTTCCGCAGCCGGGACAGATCCTGACAATACTGTCGAGATCCACCCAGCTAGCTGATTGACAGCAGGCTCTGCCTATCTACAGGCAGAGCCAGCTATGCCCGCTCCCTCCCCCGTCCGGTCCTCTACTTAGCGCTGGAGGATCGGAGGGTGGGGAGGAATCCCTGCGGGGATCGGTGACTTATAGTCACCGCTCTCTCCATGGAGATGATCGGGAAGTGAGTGAGCAGCAGTATGTGTTTGATCACTACCTGATCTATAGAGCCGACGTGTGACAGTTTTAATGTCGCAAGTCGGCTCTAACTATGAGAATGAGTGTAAATCACTCACCTCATAGTTATCCTTTGATAAAGAAATTCTAAAGTACTAAGAAGTACTAGGGTAAAGCCTAGTATGGAAGCATTACAGGGAGTGGGAATTCTCCCTTCATAACCCCTTGGGTGTTATCGTGTTGAGGTTTGAATCTGAAGGTCACCTATGGGGCAATGACTGTGGTTTTTCTGTTGGCGGCTTGCTGCATACTCTGCTGAAAGTATTCAGGTGAACTGGTAAGTGGTCCTTTAGACCCATCACTCACATGAATCAATTTGCTGATCTGTAGTCTTGGTACACTTCAGTTCAATCTAGTACCGTTTGCATGTAGTTGATGGTCAAATCTGTCTTGCTACTTCTGACCTCTTTATCTAAATCTCTTTCTCATAAGAGTCACAGTTGATTATATACCAGTTGCAGTACAAACCACAAAGCAAGTGAAAAAAATGATTATTTGGTATTTCCTGAAATATATGGAGCCTTCTGCCTCCTCGTAACATCCCCTGCACCCCCACAGTTGTTTTGCAGAATTAAACCACAAATGCCCCAGAAGTGGCCAGAAAAGAGAACTGACAGAGGCAAGAGTTAGTATGATCTGTACATTTAAATGTAGATTGCACCCCTCACCATCATCTAACATTGCTGCCATAAGTGCTGGCCCACAGGTGCCATTCTGGTAAATACAGCCGTATTCTAACATATGAAGCACTCTGCAGTATACTTCCTTTTATCACTTAAGCTCTTTGTACAGTAGTCACCCCCACAGAACTTGCTCCACACAACTTGTTACTTTCTCCCTGATGAACATTTCTCAATCTAGCCCCCTGGTCTGCTTGTCTGTTCTGTGAAACTTTCTTCTGCTTATCATCAGTCATTCACTTCCCTCCAAGAAAACACACTCTGAAAAAAAAACATCTTTTCCTAAAGGCATATAGCCTCTAATCCACCACCTAATATTCCCTGATGTAGTTGTTGTGAAGGTTGAAGTACAAATTGGCTGCTTGAAGGGGAGAGCAGAGTGATGTCTCATTAGTGTGTCGCTGCTCCTTCTCCATTCAACAGGATAGGGGTGTGTTCTTTCCAAGCTGTGCAGCTGATGCAGTGAAGTCAAGGACCTGGCTGTGCTTTCTGGTAGGAGTGCCTAACTGCTCAGTATTACAAATCCTTTGGCTTTTATAACATCCCCCATGTATATATTCTGACTATTTATTGTCTTTTTGTAAAGCAAACATCTACTGCTGCCACAACTGCTACATTTACCGTGCCTTTTATAGCTTATTTTTCTATTTTTAGTTTATCTTTTGGGCAGAGTTTTAACTGCGTTCATGTTCTTGTGTAATGCTATTCATGTAGCCCTGCATGCCCTCCTTTTATACCAGTGTGGTATAAAGTATAGGTTCTACATAAAACAATAATAACAATGCTAAGGATAAGTTAACTTTTAGTTGTGACATGCATGAAACAGATGAACAGTACAGAAAAATCAGCATTTAGCTTCTTATTTTTTTTTTTTTTATAAAGGAAGGTGCTTTCCTGGACATCAGTAGGGTGAAATGGAAAGTGATCAATCCATGGAACCTGTCACCTTGGACTGTCTACAGGCATTGAGTTATTAACTCCAACTTGGAGAATTTCGCCCATACATAATAATCATTTATCATGTCTCTTTTAAAGGATTATGAAGTAATGCCTTAAATTTAAAACCGGTCATAAATAAATGGGGCTGCTGTGGATGGGGTAGAGTGAAGGAAAACAAAGATATACAGTATATGTAAAATCAACAAAAGAGGATGTAAATGTAGGAAATGTGATACAAATGATGTAAGAAAAGTATAAAAAGGTGGACTTTCTATTATATTATTTTTCAGTAAGTTAGGGAATTCATTGGCTTTTGCTGTATATTTTATAAGCTCTCTACCGTTTGGTGTCTATTTACCCGACGTCACCCCGTCTTTTATATTTTACCAAAAATATGGGTAAGAATAAATATATTTTTTAACATAACGAGGAGAAAACATTTTTTTTCCCAAAACTAAAGGTACTTTTTTCATCATATAGTAAAAAAGAAAACCCCCCAGTGGTGATTATATACCACCAAAAGTAAACCATAAATTGCAAGGCTATAGTCAGGTCATGCTTTTTGACTGACTGGCGAGATGAGACACCCTAAAAGTTTTCAAGCCCTGTGCATATACACTGAGTGGCCAGATTATTATGACCACCTGACATTTGTAGGCAAATTAGTTATAATTAGCTATAATTTTGCGCTGAAGTTGCTAGAGTGCCAGACCATTATAAATAGGGAAGCAGGTTGTTTACCACGACAATTGACGTGGTTTTTTTCTGAAGATATGGGTAAACAACGCGATTTAACAGCCTTTGAACGTGGGATGATTGTTGGCGCTCAGAGCCATTGAGCGAGTATCAGCAAAACAGCAGAATTCGTTAAATGTTTAAGAGCAGCTGTTGAAGTGTTTAAAGACTGGACTGTCAGACAAAAATCTGGGTCTGAACGTGCGAATTGTGGCCTTCAGTGACTAGTCAATGTTAGGGCAGAACGGAGAGTGGCAAGTCTGGTACAAGACCACAGAAGGGCAACAGTGCAGTGTCAGATTCCTCGCATCACCTTTCAACATCTCGTGGAGTCACGAGGCGGCCCAACGAAGTATATATACACATACATACATACATACATACATATATACAGGGGCGTATCTGCCGCGAGGCAAACAAGGAGTTTGCATCGGGCGGCAGATTTCAGGGGGGGCGGCCCCAAAACAGCAAGGCGAGCCGGGCTGCACGAAATAGAGCAGCATCGGCTGCCTCATGAACTCACGGAGGCGGCGAGCAGGGGAAGGAGGAGGCGGGTTCTACACTCCATATGTCATGCTGCCATCTTCTTTTATTATAAAGCTGGTTCATGGGTTTGTACAAAGCCAAACGGTTTTAACTGTCCCTGCTCTTTATCATACAAACACAAAAATTTCCCTGCACACATACCAGCTAGCTTGCAAAAAAATAAAGCTTAAACTGTCTCACTGTTAAAAACAGAGGTATTAATTGCACAACTTTTTCAAAATATGTAGAAGCCACACGGCCTCGTCAAGGCCCCTCTGTATTGTGCGGTCCCAACTGTAATCTATGAGAGGTTCCATCTCGGAGCATACATAGCAGTAGACAAGTTTATGCATGGATCTAACCCATCCCTCCATAAAGGCACAATTTTTGTGTTTGTATGTGGAAAGCCCTTTCATGTACATCTTATTTTGAAAACGAGTGCCCGCTTTTCATCTGATGCAAAAGGTAATCGGCTATGCAAACCCTGGCAGTTAATTCTAAACCCGAGCGGAAGTTACACAGGCATATTCCCAGAATCACCTTCTTTTCAAACATCTCTGTTCCTACACCACAAAATACAATAATGGTAAGGGATAAGGGACAAGTCAATCAGTGGAGTCAATGCTGATGAGTCATTGAGCTGTGTAAGCAACAGGCGTCTTCCATTGAAGGAGCAAACGGAGAGCCTTTAAAACTCATAAGCTTCAACTTATGGCTCTGGAGCAGACAACAAAATATGAATATGGTATATATGTCTAAGAAAGTATTCTTCATATTTTTATTTTCTTCATATTGGTCATTTAGGATGTTATTTTGTTATTTTCAGTTCTTCGGAAGCTGACTGTCCATGGTTTTACAGAACCCCACCAGAATGCGGAAATTATGGTAAGAAAATTTAGTATGGTAATTCCTTGGATTTTTATGGCTGTCATACATCTGAGTCTCTATTAATAGGGCTTCACAAAACACAGGTGCTGCCTTACCAAGGGGCCTTAAAGATGGATACCGCAGCCTAACTCATGGGGAAAAAACTGTGGAGCGAAATGGCTGGCATTAGCATCTTTTTCACCAAATAATTTGTAATGAACCTGTCTTACTAAAGGCATTGTAGAGAACCTGTCAATAAACTTAAAAATAGCAGGTGGGAACACCGAAAGATCAAGTATTTTAACTGCCCTTTTGCTGTTGTTTTTTTTTTTTTTCCTTTTTATAAATGCTTTTTGATTTATTTGCAATGTGATTGATTGATTTTCTATATTTTAATCTATCCAAGTTTGGAGATGCAGTTTTGATTGTGCTGCTGATTTTGAGTTTAGAATTGGTAATCAATCAGTAAGCCAAGAACCTAAGTATAGTTTGAAACAGTTATTAGGTATGCCCAAAATGGGATTGAAGGAAACTCATGACTCAGGACAAAAGTGTGGAACTCCCTTATGCTAATTTGTATGACTTTTAAAGGAGAACTACGAGGTGAGTGCTTTTCACTCATCCTCATAGTTCTAGCCGACCTGTGACAATGAAACTGTCACAGGTCGGCTCAGTAGATCGGGAAGTGAGCGAACACATACCAGCGCTCGCTCACATCTCGATCCTGTCACAGCACAGAGCCGTGACAGGAAAGGGACTGGATTCCCCGCTCCGATCCTACAGTGCTGATGGGCAGAATGGACGAGGGAGGGGGCGGGTACAGCTTGATCTGCCTCTAGATAGGCAGAGCCAGCTGTCACTCACGCAGCTGGGCCGATCCAGACATAATTGTCGGGATCCGCTTCAGTTGCGGCATCTCAGTATACTGCGAGCTGCAGCTAGTTTGTGTCCTCCCGTTAGCCTAAGGAGAACTATGGGTAAAAGCCCTAACCCCATAGTTCTCCTTTAAGGTAAACAGCCTAAAGGTTATTTTTGAGTAAAAGTATGTATAAAAGGACGGGGGATGATCCTTCCACACACACTGCCACACACACTGCCACACACACTGCCACACACACTGCCACACACACTGCCACACACACTGCCACAGACATACATACAGACACACCCCCACACTCACATTGAATAGACAGGCACCTGTTAGGACTATTTTTTACTTACTAACTAAAGACACGTTTTTCTTAAGCATCTTATATACTTCTGCTGTAAGATATACTATATTTTGAATTCATCAAGCATCTTATGGACTCATTCTGCAAGATATACCATATGCTGTAATCATTTTTAACTTTGCAATTAAAACACATTTTGAATTTATGCTAAAACGGAAGCAATCTTCTCTTTGAACTTCTTCCACCCTATGCTACAAGAAGAACACCGGGCATACATATTCTTAACCCTTGCAGTCAGGCTACCCCTGCATTGCAAGGGTTAAGTGCTCATTTTTGTCTAGGGATGAAAATTAACAAAGTTATACTCACCTAAACCTCAGAGATGGCTGGCTGCTAGACCGGTCCCTCCAGCCTGCTCCTTCCCTGTTCCAACAATGGTATGTCCCTTGGAGTCCTCACGTCCTATACACTGTATAGGACATGATGAGTCACAGGATCTTAGACTGCCAGAGTGGAGAGAAAGGGAGGACCCAGGATCTGGTCTAACAGCCAGTCCGCTCCGAGGTTCAGGTGAGTATAACTTTGTTATTTTCAGCCAAGGTTAAAACGAGCACTTAAAAGAGAACTATGGGGTAAGTGTCTTTCCCCATAGTTCTCTTAAGGGTCACGGGAAGACATATACTAGCGTCCTCCCGTGACCCAAAGCTCAGTATATTGCAAGCTACAGCTCGTGGTATACTGAGACGCCACAGTCGGGACGGATCCCGAAATTACTGTCGAGATCCACCCAGCTGCGTGAGTGACAGGTGGCTCTGCCTATCTAGAGCCAGAGCCACCTGTATCTGCCCCCTCGCCATCCGTTCCTCCAGTCAGTGCTGGAGGATCGGAGCAGGGAGGAGGGAATCCCTGTGGGGAGCCGTGAGTGACAGTCACGGCTCTCTGCAGGGAGATGTTCGAGAAGTGAGCGAGCGACAGTATGTGTTCGCTCACTTCCCGATCTATTGAGCCGACGGGAGACAGTTTCATTGTCACACGTCGGCTCGAACTATGAGGCTGAGTGATTTTCACTCACCTCATAGTTCTCCTTTAACCCTTGCAGTGGGGGGGGAGCCCCTTTGCAAAAATTAAGAATTGGTATGCCTGGAGTTCTCCTTTAAATATACCATTAAGGGCTCTTTCACACGTGTGTTGATCATTTTTTGACAGAGCAACGCTGATTAATGCACCTTTAGTGTTTAACAAGGCATCCTGCAGGCATTTTCAAAGAATTACGGAGGCATCAAAAACACTTGCAAAATGCCTGCAAGTTGGGGAGTGTTATTAAAGGGGAAGTGATGTAGTAAAGGGAAGTGACCAGCAGTGGCTACACTTCTATATTTTTGAAGGAGTCGCAGTAGCTGGACAGACATTTCTGGGTGTTACTCAACTGCTTGAATTAGCCGTGCAACATTTTTTTCTGATATATTTCAGACTGGAAGCCGTCCTCTAGTTGGGTAAACACTAGCTGTGACATTCACATTCACAAAACACTGGCTGTGTGCAGACAGGAAGTGTCATCTTCACCTGTCCAGTCTACTCGTATGATTCCCCAGTGGTTTTGGGATTGCAAAACCTCCTATGCCTCTCCTAAACACCTGTGCGAAGCTTCTTTAAATGCCTGAAAAATGCTGTAGGAACATTGACCGAGCATTTGAGGGGCATTTCAATATACTTCAAAGGAGGCTTTTGTCCAGCGGCAATGCCTCCAAAACACGACATGCACTCTATTTTTTTGGCACACTCAACACAACATAACACTAACGCCCATTTGTGAACAGCACTGGGCGATTGCTATTGCTGTATCCCACATGGGCGTTTATAGGCGGCAGAGAGGTGTTAAAACTGCTACTCTAATGCCTGGTTTTAACACGTGTGACAGAGCCCTGAAATCGTTTTATGACTTTTCCATAAGAGTAAAAAACCCAAAACACCTGTTGATCTTGCCAGAAACCTTATCAGTGGATAACGTGCTGTTCTGTACTCTTTACCATTGATCCATGCACATAACATGGGTCGAGTTAACTCAGTTTTTTTGCGATGGAATAAAAAACTAAACAGACAGGAATGTAACAAAAGTGACATTCGTTCCGTACTGCTCGGATCAGAGGGAGATCTGTGCAGGGATCCCCTGCTGATCGGAATCGACATCGCCTCTGTGAAAGGGGCCTAGACTTCAGGACGTTTTATTATCACACAAATACCAGTGCATTCATAAGCGTTGCTCTGTCATAATTCTGAATCATAGTTGGTCTCTGTTAGTTTGGTACATATCTATTTAATGGAGAACAATTATTTCATTTTAATAGGTTCACTTCTTTGCTTCAATTAGTTCTTCTAAAATATATATTACTTTGTAAAGCAAGACTGATCACTAACTAAGCTACTATTTTTTTGTAAATACCCCCCCCCAATATGTGTTGAATATACAGTATATTGTGTCTCTGACTTTTCCCTAAGCGATGTTCTGTAAGCCAGCTGTACATAAATCTAAATGGTTCTGTAGAGAAAAATACAGATAATGCTCCCTTAGTCTTGCTTGGTCCCTGTTTGATTAACACTGGAAATTCCAGGTTCCATCAGTAATATTAAAGTAACCCTTCTCTCCTTTTCACATATAAACTAATGATTTTCAGCAGAACATTTGACTTTATGTTTCCTCTAGTGAGTACTTGTACTCGCGTGTTATATATGTGTGTGAATGAATCTGCCCATCACACTCCCAACAGATCTTGCTTGTGAAGTTCACACAGCTTTAGATTAACTACGTGACCCTGCAAAGCGGTTTTATTGATAAGCTGAATGGGCTGTATCTTCCTTACAATTTTAGCTCCTGTCTGGCTTATTTTTGCAGATCTGTCTAAGATTTCCTGCCGTCATCTTTCCCTGCTGTTATGGTCTTTACGGAAGACAGAATGTGATAATTTTTTTGTCAGTTTACAGCTGAGTGACATACTGTTAATTGACTATTAGAGCCCTACCTACATGATAAAAATGTTATTATGGGTAATTAGTTTCTATTAACACACTGTGTTTAGAGAATTCCAAGTATCTGATCTGATGGCCCGCTGTGTCATTGAGATATGATGCAATGTCCACTGCTTGAAAGGGCTCATAGAAAAAGCTTGAGAACTACCATTAAATGTGCACTATAGATAAACTAGCCAAAGTCAATGTATAGTTGGCACAATTAGCTATTCGTTCCACCTTATTCAGATCTGTCTGAAGGCCCCGCTTATAGCAAATAAATCATATTTCTGTATGTAGGGCACGTGTACATTCCCTCGGCTTGCCATAATGTCAGTGCTTGTCAGTGCTTCAGTATCCAATCGCCAGCCTGGGGTTTTATTAGGTGGCAAACTGGGTAAAGTCCTATGCAAATACAGATTTTCATAGAGTCATGCATGAGGTTGTTGTGGGCCTTAGAGGCCTACACAGGCCTTAGATCTCAGTTGAACATAGCACATTTGAAATGAGGTGGAACAAGAGGTTTGCATTAAGAATGTGTGGCTGACTGATCTTCAGGTTGTTTTGAGTCCGCATAGTCTCAGATGTCAAAAGTCAAGCATTTCTATTACCTTGCTAAATCCATGATGTGAAGATTGCAGCTATTTTGAAGACATCTTACTATATAGTTATACTCTTAGCTAGGGCTGCAGCTAACGATTATTTTCATAATTGATTAGTTGCCCGATTATTTGTTCAACTCTCTCTCTCTCCTTTTCTCTCTCTCCCTTTCCCCCTCTCTCTCTCCCTCTTCCTCCCCTCCCCATCTTATCGATGATGAGAATTGTTGCCAACCATTCTCATTATCGATTATAATCGATTAGTTGTTGCAGCCCTACTCTTCGCTGTGGGGATGTATTTCCTGTATGTCTTTAGCTGTGAGCTCAACAATAACAGCAAAGTATACCCATACACAAGCAGGTCGTTGCAGCTGGTGTGGGTGATAAATATGACACCTATAGGCTTTGAGCTTACTGTTGGTCCATTCAGCCTCGTACACAGCTTCTGTTGTGTTTTCTTGTTTTTTGTAAGAGGCTAGTATTAATTATTTGGTCAGGATGCATTTATTAGGTATTACATATGCTGGCAAAGGACTTGAAATATAAAATAGTAAAGAAATTGTATTGGTATGTTTAGTAAGTAAGCCAACCAGCTGCTTTTTGATCACTCCCATTGTTTTAAATTAGGGGAAGCACAGATGGTTATGAGTGGGTGAGATCCATAGGATGTTACAGGGAAAATCAATTTACTGCCTTAAAGGAGAACTATGGGGTATACTTTTTTTGTGTGTGCAATTTTTTGTTTCCTTATGATACAGGAATACATTTTACAATGTACTCCTGTAATCAAAAATGCACCATAAGCTTACAATTCAGTATAATATACTGTGGGCGGGGCTAAGCTCTGTGCTGAGAAGCTATCTGCACGTTCCTGAGAACCTATGCAAGCATAGCAGCTCAGGGCACATCCTATCCAAGTTAACGCTTGCACATCTATCCTGCAGTTTGTTTTTTGTTTCCCCCTCCCCTCTAGGAGCTGCTGCACGTTCATGAGATGCTGTAGAGCGCAGCAGCTCAGGGCACATCCTATCAGAGTTAACACTTGCAGATCTATCCTGCAGTTTCTCTTTCTTTCCCCCTCCCCTCTCTCCTCCACACTGCTGTCTCCAGACAATACACATACCACATCATTACTAAGGTCGTCAGTTCAGCTTCGTTCTCGTGTCCTCACCCACATCACCTCTGCTGTCTTTAACCCTTTTTCTTCCCATGTATGTCCCAAGACAGCAGAGGTGAGGAGGGCGATGAAACGAGAACGAAGCTGAACTGATAATTTTAGTGCCGATGTGGTATGTGTATTGTCTGGAGACAGCAGTGTGGAGGAGAGAGGGGGGGAGGGGGGGGGGGATGACAAAATGCATGATGGATATGCAAGTGTTAACTCTGATAGGATGTGCCCTGAGCGGCTGCGCTCTACAGGATCACATGAACGTGCAGCAGCTCCTACAAGCTGCTGTCACTCAAGGGCAGAGGAGGATCTCAAAAATGTTGTCACATAGCTTCTCAGCACAGAGCTTTGCCCCGCCCACAGTATATTACACTGAATTGTAAGCTTATGGTGCATTTTTGATCACAGGAGTACACTGTAAATTGTATTCCTGTCTCGTAAGGAAACTAAAAATGCAATAAAAGGTGAACCCCATAGTTCTCCTTTAAGGCTAAAAATTAGGGCTGGTAATGATTAAAATGTTCCTGTTCAATTAATCATGTGACGTCGATGTCCGTGACGTCGCCGGATCTCCGACGGAAGACCCGGAAGCCGGCAGAGAGGTGAGTACGAATCAAAAGAACTTTGATCGATCAAAATAATTTTGATCGATCAAAAAAATTAACGATTAATCGAGGGATTAATCGTTAATTTCCGCAGCCCTACTAAAAATTAATTTTGCTTGCAGCATCCTATGGCTCTCCCGCAAAAAGGTGTACCCCATAGTTCTCATCTAAAGCAGACAGTCTGCAAGTGTCATTGGGTAGTACAGTGTAACAATGTATTGTTACACGATATTTACTATTTACTATTTTATTCATACTGTATGTAGTTGAAAGCTGTGACCTTTTATCTGCATAAGACATCAGTTAAAAAACTTTACTAGTAATAAATAATGAAATCTAATCATATTAACCTTAGCCCATGCTCCCTTTTTCTGCTTTTTTAAAATTTAATTTCTTATTTTTTACCATACATTTTTTTTGGTTTCTATTGGATTTGTTTGTTATTTTTTTCAGTGTCCCAAAAGCGCACAATTGGGAAAAACAAAAATTGCTTATTTTTCATTTGCACATAACTGCCCCACTTGTATCAGCAACATCTTTTTAGTGTATTTTTAAAAAGGGCAGAATATAGAATAAAATGTATACTTTGCCACAGTAAAACTAACAGTTGTAAAATTGGAAAACAAATTATTTTTTTTAATTTTTGGGGGGGTCTGTTGATATAAATACATAGAATGTAAATTACATTATTTACTTATTTAGCCTAAGGAATGCATTCATAAAAAAAAGATAGAACCCCATAGTTCTCCTTTAAATATTTTTTTACAAGACAATATTGCTAAAATTAAGTCTAATTTGTCCCCTCAAAAACAATGTATGTATTACTTGAGTAAAAACAAAGTTATTACTTAATAAACAGGCCCATAGTGGAAATGTAAAAAAGTTAAAAATTGCTCTATAAAGGGTAGAAATGTATGAAAGCTGAAGTGATTAAGGGTTTGTTTGTGGGAAGCTCTGCACAAACCGTTGGCACTATTTAAATCCTGTATTATAATAATAATAATGATGATTAGGTGTACTATAAGTAAAAGATCCATTTTTTTGGATTATATTTTTTAAATTGTGTGTAAGGTAAACTAGTCTAACATCGCTGTCAAACTTTCATTCTCTACTCTATGCTTTGACATTTTTCTAATGATTTTTACCTTAAATGTCTCTCATTTTAACAGCTGATAAGCACTTTCTAAGCTTAATTCCTTAGCTGTTCCATTGATGTCATCAGCTGGCCATTCAGCCTGCATACAGTTCTGAGAATTTGGATGGTGTGCAGAAAAGGTTGCACTTATGAGACAAGATAACAAATCACCAGCACATTCATGTCACCCCGGTGTCATCCCTGCAGCCTCAGTGTGGTGTAGCTTGATGAAAATGTATGACGGTGTCATATATATTAATATTTATTTCTCTTTTTTCCTGCATAGGGTTTTCTTCATGCAGTATTTGATCGCCTGAGGCAGTTCTTAGAGTGCTGTAAGTATCTGATGTATAGATTATCAAAAGTTTCCCTGGTCGATTTTTATGTGGGCCCTCATTAGCCCATTTTTCCAGTCAAATGTGGTTTTCTTTGCAGTGAATTGATAACTATACTTTTTATTTTATTTCTACACTTTAAATGAATCCAGTACCCCATTCCATCCCATTTCCATAGTGTTATACTTGCCTGGCCATGAGATTCACGCAATGGGGCCGACAAGGAGCCCTTCAGCTGATTTTGTAAACGCTCTATCTGCTTGCACAGAGAACGTCCTATTGAAATGCCATCTATCATTGGGACACGTAATAGATGGCCTTTCCATGGGTCTCCAAGGGAATTTTTTCTATACATGTGCAGAAGAAGCAAAGGACTAACAACTCTACCACTCTCAGTGGGCCGCACAGCGTGGATCTCATTGCAGTCTGGAGAAGTGTGTCTAAAACCTCAGGGGGGAGGGGGATGACGTAAAGTATAATTATACAAACTTAGAGTTATCCTTATACAACGACATGGTGAAGAAGTAGAATTAAAATATCCAATGTGTTATGTTTTTCTTAAAAAAAAAACTCTATCTCGCGCTCTCTCTCGCGCGCTCTCTCTCTCTCTCGTGCGCGTGCTCTCTCTCGTATCCATCTATAATTATAGTATAATTATAAATTATCTAGCTGTCTATTGGTCTATCTACTAAGAACAGAGATATTTGAGATTTTGAAGGTGCCAATAACATCATTACTTATCTCATCTCATCTTACTCATTATCCGCCAAGGTGCCAATAACATCATTACTTATCTCATCTCATCTTACTCATTATCTATCTATCTATCTATCTATCTATCTATCTATCTATCTATCTATCTATCTATCTATCTATCTATCTAGTTGTCTCTCTCTCTCTCTCCGTTATCCATGTATAATTATTGTATAATTATAATCTATCTAGCTGTCTATTTGTCTATCTACTAAGAACAGAGGTATTTAGGATTTTTAAGGTGCCAATAAAAATCAACAACATCATTACTCATATTTATCTATCTATCTATCTATCTATCTATCTATCTATCTATCTATCTATCTATCTATCTATCTATCTATCTATCGATCGATCGATCGTAAATACTAAAACATAGACATTCCATCCATTTGCTGCAACGCATTAATGAATTAAGAAATGACATCCGCAGGCAATCTCCAATTGATTGTGTGTGTTTGTATGTGTATGAGACTGAACTTTGTATACTAGAGAAAAAAAAAACAGCACACAAATGGGTCTGTGACTGCCATTTCATACGGATCGATGCTATGGATCCAAAGTTATTAACCACTGAAAATAGGGGTTATAGGAGGCTTTCAATGAAATCTTAACTATGGAAACAGCTATCCATAGCTCTGTAATACAGGGTGTGACATCGCATGTAATATTCTTCAAGCTAAATTAAACTTTGACCAAAGCTGATCCCTCTGTATTAAAGATCCACTCCAGTCAGAATGAAATACTAAGCCTTGGAATCAATACAGGGGACACAACCTACCTGTCCAGAGTTCCTGCATTTTTTTTTCTCTAGGAATTCTTGTAGTGCACCACGCCACCCCAGTACTTAAAGTGTCCGTGTTGGCAGTAGTTGAGTGTTCTCGAAATGCAGGCTTCCATTCCAAATTGCAAATCTGTGCAGACAGGTATCTTCAGCCTTTTAAAACTTCCTTGATGCTGGCACTATGGTTTTCTGGGAATACCTATTGCTGAGCCACAGGAATATGCACACCTCTTACTGTCATACTTGCCCACAGTTGTTGCCATGCTCTTTCTCACACAGAAAAAAAAGGTTGCCGTGCAGCACAGAATGATGTATTGTTATTTAGCACCATATATCAGGGACTAGCAGCATTAAGGTGCACTTGGATAGCTTCAGTACCATTGCTATAAAGAGGAAATAGCAGACCACTAGCAAAAAGTGTGAACCATATCCTAGTGAGAGGCAACAGTTTTTAATAACAATGCTGCTTTTAATTTGAAGCAGTAGGGGCAATCTCACTTCAACAGGAATGGACAAATGAATATGGAATTCAGGAGCCTGTCTATCCGATGCAGGAACCAGCAGGAGTATTTTAGGCATCAGCTCCATTTACAACAACTAGAGTAAACCTCAAAAGTTAGGCGCCAGTTGTCATTTTTAAGGAGCATTGGCGACTTGGCTCCTGGGATTTGTCAAGTCCTGCTTCAAAATGAATCTGTTTTCTGCTCATGCAGTCAAAGCAATGATGAATTTGAGACCTCTGTACTTCGAACGGGTCTCAGCTTTGCCCCCAACTCCTCTCCCAACAATTTTTCTATTTTTCTTGATTTACACAGATTTATACGTAGACTCACCCTTCATCGCCACTTTCTATTGAAAAATGCCAGATCTATTCCACCGACACTGACATCACCTGGACACTGTCCAGAGTTAGACACAGGGTGTGATGAGCAGACTCTTAGCGATCTTGAAACATTATGGGACGGCATGGAATTTACATCCGACACCCTACCCAACATCGACCCAGACATCCGACACTCTAATTTTAGACCACAGTCTAACTTCTATCCCTACCACTCCAAGGGGAGTTTTCTCTCCACCTTTTATCAACTAGTACATACTGACTTTAGAAAACTGTGCTCTAAAAAAGGAGGTAGAATTAGCAATCTAACTCATAAAGAAAAAACAGCTATTAAATCCCTCTGTGATAACACGGATCTAGTCATTAAACAGGCTGATAAAGGTGGGGGCCTAGTAATTCTCAACAAGACCGACTATATTAATGAAGCCATTCGATTGCTGTCAGATACCACCACATATGTCCAACTACAAAACAATCCTACCAGGGACTTCAAAAATAGATTGGATGAATTACTTAATAAGGCCCATTCCTCAGGTATACTATCAAAGTCTGAATATAAGTTTCTTCTGGTCCACCACCCATGCATTCCTTACTTCTATCATATCCCCAAAATCCACAAACATCCCACCAGACCACCTGGCAGACCCATAATAGCAGGGATGGATAGCCTCACCTCCAACCTGGCCAGTTATATCGATTTTTTTCTTACAACCGCTAGTGATTGATCTTCCTTCCTATGTCCGGGACTCTGGACATATTTTGGAAATCCTTAAAAAATACCAGTGGAGAAAAGGATACCTATGGGCATCTTTGGATGTAGCTTCTCTCTACACCTCCATAGAACATCAGCTTGGCCTCAGAGCAGTTCAGCACTTCATGGCCAAGTCGGGGAACTTTAATTCTTCCCAAGCCAATTTCATCCTGGAGGCCATTGAGTATGTGCTGACACACAATTATTTTTCGTTCCTAGATAACTATTACATGCAATTAAAGGGCACTGCCATGGGTGCAAGTTTTGCTCCATCCTATGCAAACTTGCTCATGGGGTACTGGAAGGAACATCACATCTGGTCCAATAACCCCTTTGGATCCTCCCTGAACAGCTTACACCCCAGCAGTCTCAATGAGGGCTTAGAGTTGGTGTCCTCCCTTTAATTGTCTCATACCAAGTCAAGCCTAGCCTTCACACATTCCCCTCCAGTCCTTTTTAGTCCTTGTTTTACATACTTTTTATATACATTCTCATATACCATTGATACAGACATTTATTTTAATTTACTCTTAATTATTGTAATTTATTTCGTTTTTATCCAGCCTTGACATATTTGCTACAGATAGTATCTTTCGGTTTATTTATGAATTATGTTGATCTGCACCAGGAAAGGCGCCCCCTCTGTTTTCTTTTCCCAGGGCAAAGCAATGTGTTCACTTTAATGCCGACCCTCCATAGATGCATGTACTTACCTTTCTTGCCTGCCCCACTACTTCATTTAGCCGGCTGGAGTGAAAGGAAAGTTCTGTGTTAGAGTTGTAGTTTACACAGGGTTGTCACATAGGCGAATGACATGCTCCTCCATACTGAGATGTGCCGCATATTTACTTTACCTCCCTGATAAACTGAGCAGCAGGGGAATGAAGGAAAGATAAGTATATGTTGTCCTGAATGGGCTTTTGCTTATAATTTAGGGGGTATAAAATAACACCTGCTATATATCTTTTATATTAAAATTTTAAATATTGATATTTGGGTGCACTCATTTTTTTTAAACAGATAGTTGGGGGTGAATTTGCATTATATTGTATTTTTGACATTTTGCATCCTATTTTGGATGGATATATGAAAGTAGATGTAAACCATGACTGTATTACATTTAGTTTGTCCTGTGCACTGTGTATCCTAAACAATTGCCTTTTTTCTTCTTTTACACAAAATGTTTTATTTTATTTTTTCCTTTTCCCATCTCGGTGCTGCTGATCTCCACCAGCCTCTTTCAGCCACTTCCTGTCTACATGCATGCACCCAGGCTTCCTGATGGCCACAACGGTAGACCATGTCCACACAATGTCCCAGCACAGTGGCTTGTAGTCTCCACCAGGTGCGTGACAGGATGGCACTGTAGGAGAGCAGTTGGGAGACCGTTGTCACCCCAAACCAGAGAGTGACTGAATAAGAAACTTCATAGCAGGATCACCAGAGATTATTTAATTAAAAAGCTGCAGATTGAAAACATTGAAAACAACTTTTGATTGACAGTAAATTGTTAATTTGTGATTAACAATTGTGATTGTAAACAGTAAATCGTGATTTTATTTGTGTTTTAGATTTACTTCACAGGGTATCTATGGTCAAAATCTAAACATAAATCTGTATTTCTATATTGAATTTCTATAACTTCTATCCCAATCCTAATAACTATATCCATCTAGAAGTTAGTAAACTTACTTATTGAAGATGCCCAGAGGATGTACTTCCTCAATGCACTGATACCATTTCACTCAGCCCTGTGAATATGCACTTCCTGGTGTCACAACGCCTGCCTTCTTGGTGTCTACAACTCCTGAGCTAATGAACAATGTAACAATATCATTGCTTTCTGGAAGCAATGCATGATGGGATATGTAGTCTTGAGAAATTGAGATTGCATCACATCAAGCATCAGGTAAAGAGACACAAAGCACAATGGAAATCCAGGAAGTTGATGAAAGTGATGGGCAGACAGAAGGAAGCACTCACTACATAAAAGGGATTTTTTTTCAAGTAAGCTTTGATTGCATAATCAAAAACAACTCTAGTATGTCTTCCTGTTACAATGCTGATGTTATAACAGGATAGAATATGCTAGGACTTTAGAACTACTTTAAAGGATTAAAAGGCATTATTGGTCAAATTGTTACAGAGAAGATTCTTGTGATCTGAAATGGAAAGCAAAGCTCTTCGCACCAATTGTATACTGGACATGTATTTATTCTGCACATAGGGTTTGAATATGATAACAAATTCATGATTGATGCCCTCTAAACCTTCTTTAACTATGGGCTTAAGAAAATTATGTTACATTTCTGTTTTCCAGGCAGAGGTATCGGAGCTGAACATGTTTGCAGGGAGAGGGTGGAGAAGATTATCATACTATTTACCAAAGTGGTGAGAAGACGTCAGCATGTGTGGTTGTTTTCATTTCACGTCAATGATCTCACTTGATCTCCAGCTGCGTTCTGATTGATCAGCGTCCGTTTCGCTTATCGCGCCATATAATTGGGCTGATTCCTTTTTCCCATCTCTGTCCATTTCAGCTGAAGTGCCAGTGAGAAGCGGTACAGCGGGCACCTGTGCTTTTTATTAGATTTTTTTTTATTTTCTAAAGTTCAATCGAAAATAAAATGGCCTGCGACTTGGAGAGGATGGGGGAGGCGCAGCTGCTATTAGAAATACCTTCTTCTTTGATGTTGCAGTGTTAATGGCCTGCACTTCATCCCAATTACATTGCACATATAATAGGCTGATATATAGAGGGGGAGAGGGACAATTACCATCAGCTATTTCCTTTTATTTTTCGGTGGACACATAATTCATACTTCAGTTTCCCTCTCTTCTCCACTGCTCATGAAATGCTTCACGCTCCGATGTTTGGCTGTTTCACAGGCTAGTCTGCTATTTTAGGATGGCATATTTAAAGTGAATCTGGAAGGACAGAATTATAGGAGCTGACATTACTGACCTTACAAACATGATAGTTAACCGGCTGGCACTGTTTTTAATACTTTGGGTTACTGACCCTGAACATTTATGTAGCACATGAAGTCAAAGCTCCTGATGTACTTGCTTGTTCCAGGTCAGTGGCTCAAAGTGTTGAGGGTATTGGATCTGCATGGCAGACAGGGAGCTGTTTTAGGTTATCAGTGGCACTCATCCATCAGTATAGGTTTCGATTTAAAGGAGAACTCCAGGCAAAAAAACAAAATCTATACAAAGTTAAGAGTGAGCCATTTACCTGTATTTGTCTCTTGTTTTTTTGGTGGAAGGTAAAATATTTTTCCTAAGGAGGACTTCACATCTTTGTTTTGTAGTAATACAGTTGAGCTTTATTGCATTTTACTGTAACCCATTAACTGTGGTGCCATTCTTTTTTTACTGGCACCCGATGCATCTTGCAAAAGCAAGATGGTCATCAAATGGTTACCATCTGGTTGTTGTGGTGCAGTGCTTTAAAAAATGGTGCTTGCCCAGTTTCAGGAGCCTTGTGTTGTGTTGGCAGCTCATTCCAAATGAATGGGCTATCTTAACACAACACACGTTAATGTATGGGCTACCATACATCAACATGCATGGGATATTCATGCCAGAAATGTGAAGGGGGTAGAATGTTTAAACCTGCAGCAGGGAATATAACTTGAGACTCCTGCTTCTATGAGGTCCAGCTGATGGATGAGCCATAATACACGCAGTGTTATCTGTAGTGAACCCTCCACTGTCTATAGCTAGAATGACAGCAGAGAGAGGACAAAGATAGTAGGAAACGATCCCCAGTTGAAACAGTTGAGACACTCCATCAGCATCAGTGTCTGTGTGCAAGAAGTGCCGTTTGATGGCGTCACTCTGTCTCCTCCTTGTGTATGTCAATCCCTCTGCGGCCTCTTTAAGGGAATTGATATCTTGATCCTGTGCCCTCACCAATATTGAACTATATTCAGCTGGTCTCACATTTGATGGAATAGTCCTCCTGAGGAAGCCCATAGGGTGCAACGCGTCGAGGGCCTCTAAACATAATGATTTTGAATGGAATAAGAATATATATAATTAATGTGACAGCTTTGTAATAACATACTACTTTGGCAGTGAACAGTTTACAAAATTGGTTATAAGGACCAGCACAAGTAACTATTGGTTTTATCTAAAATGTTTTATTGTGTTTTACAAATATATGTGTAGTTATTAAAAGTCTAAAATTGTTACAAATTTGTTGTTTCCATTGCTTGGTCTGGTTAGTTGGTTGTAAAAAAAAAGCCCCCAATTTATAATAAGAATAGGTTTACACCTATCTTATATGATTTTGTGAATTAATGTGGGGGGGGTGTAACCGACCAGACCTCTCCCCACTCATCACTATGTTTGTTTAATAAAGAAATTTGAGGGGAGATGATTTGGAATTGTGATCCATCAATAGATACACAGCAGACACATTTTAATCCCACTGAAGTCACCCTTTAACATCTACTCAGCCAAGAAAAAGGCCATTCAGCTTCACTGTGCAATCACTGCCTTGGAACTAGCATGGACTGGAGAATGTGAACTGACATCTGAGGCTTCTATTGAGGCATTTTTACTTTGAATATACTAATTCTTGTAAATCTTTGAGAGCCACCTGACGGGAGAGAAATATCAGATCTGCCATAGTGTACTTGTGTTGCAAGGTGCACCCTTCATAACAGTCATCCCAATCCTCATTCCATCATTTGGAGAGTCAGCATCAAGTGTGTATATTAGGTGCCCTGTTGTACTTTACCCTAGTAATTCTGGGCCAATGGGCCTTTTTTGTTTGGTGGAAGTTAATGGGTAAAACAGTTATTTATAGAAGGACACTGGCTGCTTTGTTCATTTAGTTTGGCTTGTACTGTATCAAAACTAGCAAGCAGCAGAACTGGTCTGAGAGACAAAGTGAGGCAATTCACAGTAAAGGCATAAAATGAGGAATCGAGTCATCTGTAGGAGCTTTGAAAAATGTCTTTAGACTTTTGAGACTCTGACCAAAGTTGACCTGCAAAATAAATCCTCTTACAGTGTCAGGATAGAGCTCTAGTTACCAGTATTTGTTGCTTCTCCAAGGTTAACACACGACAATAAAATACAGCATGTGGCTTTTTTTCTCAGTTCTCAGTCTAAAGACTAATGTGTCGGTTTTGTTAAACTGACCCAACTTTTTTCATGATATTTGTAGTTTTTATGACTATCAGTGTTCTTGTGAACTCTTTGAGTTTGAGCTATAAAATGTCAAATAACATATTGCCTTTCCCTCGTTTACTGGAGTTTGTATAGTGCTGCTTATTTACTGGAATCTTAAGTGGAACTGTTTTTGTTACATCTTTTGATAATAGAGAGCGTTCAGCAAGTTATCCTTTCACATTTTCTGTTATATATAGAGGTGCACCGAAATAAAAATTTTAAAACCGAATTGAAGCTGAAAGGAAAATAAATCTTGGGCAAAATGTTTTTTTAAAAATATTTTATTTTTATTTCTTTTTTATAAACTTTTACATTTTTTTTATATTTTATTTTTATTAAATATTTTTATTTTTTACTTTACTTGTAGGGGCTTTGTGGAAATATTAGGGGTCTAAAGAGACCTCTGATATTTCCCTTTTTAAAATGGAAAAAGAGATTGAGAACACAGAGTGCTCAATCTCTTTTTCTGCAGCCCCTGTTATGAATGAACAGGAATCATCTATACTGAGTGTTCCTGTTCATTCATAACTTGGAGATAGTATGTTTACTATAACCACAATCATGAATGAACAGGAGGTGATGTAGATCACTTCCCATCCATTCATAATTGAGGATATAGTAACCACACTTTGTCCACAATTATGTACAAACACTCAGCAATCACTGATCGCTGAGTGTTTGCTCTCGCTCTCCTTCCTGACAGCTGTCACAGGAGGCTGTGCAAGCGGTGCAGGGACACAGAGCAGCGCCCAGCGGGGAGGAGAGAAAGCAGGGATGCACCGCTGTATCGACCAGAAAATGGCACTTTCAGCATTTAGCCCAACGTGCCATTTTCGGCCGATATTTCGGTGCATCCCTAGTTATATGATGAATTTATAATTGTCTAACATATCTAAAAGAGTGTATGAGTTGATTAACTTATAGAAGGTAGGGAAAACACTTTTGTATTTGCCCCCTAACTATGTTTTGAGAACCCTTTTGCTTCCACTGCAGCATGACGTTGGGGGAGTTAACAGATATATGTAAAGCCAAACCTTTATTTCTCCATTTTGTTTAGGAAGGGATAAAAACACCTTTGTAAGTCTTCTATTAGTAGTGAGGTAGAGAGACTTCCTAGGCTTGTAATCAGCTGCGTTGTACCTCTGCTGTTTGGCTGAAACACTACTGCAATGCATTATGGAAGGGTTGCCACTATTTTTTAAAGATAAATAACTCAACATCCACAGAAATGCAGAATCTCTTTGGCACTTCCTGTGCTCACAAGGTTATATCACTTTCATGGAAATCTCTGCACTAATAATGAATGAAGATAAATTATGCTAAAATCTTGCATTACTTGTAGAGATCTGCACATGTTTGAATGCTCTAGATCTAAACTGGCCTAATGTAACCTGCACATGGTGAAAGCAACTATCACCAAACAAGAGGAATTTGAAAACCACATGACTGGTCAGATCCATAAAGGCAGACCCTCCTTCCATCACTTCCATACCTCATATCCAGCCAAAGCATTTTTCTTTGGCTAGAGTGTGGAAAAATTAGAACCTTTTGAGGTTTTTACTGTGAATTGGGGCTCCTTCAGAGAGACTTCCTCTCACTCTGTGTACCAGTGACAATGGTTTTAAAGATAAGAAGTGAGGGAAAATCTTTAACAGCAACATAGACAGCAGTAAAAAATGTGTATTTATCTAAGATAGAATTGCCACACCACAGGTTAATAGTCTAGTTTCAGATTTATTCCAATGTGAGATCAGATAGAAGACTAAATTAAACATCTTGTGGATTTCTAGGGCTAGAACCCACCCCTTCCATCAGGGCTTGAGGAAAGGAATCAGTGTATACAAACTGTACTGGATTAAAAGAGAACTACGGCCCAAACTTCTTTGGCCACAGTTCTCTTCAGGGTCACAGAAGGACATTTACTAATGTCTTCCTGTGACCCAAAACTCTGCATAAAGCAGGCTATTGCCAGGATAGATCCCGACAAGGACCTGGTATAGGCAGCCTAATCCAGCTGCTGATGGACACCTATCTGAACCACGTTGGATCTTTCAGATGCCACCAGCCCTGAATCCAGATACCCTGTTCAAACACCACTACAACACTATTGGATAAAAATCTGACACAGGTTCTATTCTCCCCGTACTTTACTAATATTAAACACAATTAAAGTGTATGCTGGAGCTTGTTATGTATTAAAGTTCCACATACAAAACATTTATTTGGGAAACAGTACATCACAACTTTTCAGGGCAGAACTGTTTGGGTAGTTGACATGTTATTTTTTGTATTTGTATCAATGTGATGGATGCAGCCTTTCTGTTTGTTAGTACTAAATGAAACTTTTTTTTATTTTTCTACAGCTCTTAGATTTCCTGGACCAGCATCCATTCTCTTTTATTCCATTAATCCAGAAAGCGTTGGAGTTTGCCGTAAGCTATGTCTTCACAGAGGCCAGAGAAGGAGTTGTGTTTGAACGTTTCATAGTCCATTGCATGAGACTCATTAAGATGATTGTGAGGAATGATTCCTTTAAACCATCAAAAAACTTTGAAGGTACCATTTTGATTTTTCAGAGGCATATTTGTTAAGCAGTAAGCGTGATACTCACCAAAAACATCTGCTGCAGGTGAATCAATCACAGTATTTTAAAATGATTGTATCAAGATGAAACACCTGCAGTGGATATTTGGTGAATGTCACATTCACTGCTTTATAAATGTCTCTATGTCTTGTTTGTAACTATATTGAAAAAAGAGAGAGGGCTCAGATGCCAAGAGAAAGAGAAATCATGTAAAATCTTATTTGCCCCAGAGATCATTGCCCAGTTTCTCTTTTATTGTATTCTAGTGAACTTTGTCCTTTCACACTTGAATGTGTTTATTGGATGGACGTCTTGATTTAACTTTAACAGTTGCCTACATTTATCTCATGGATAAGCTTTTTGAAAGCAATTGCCTGAATGTATGTTATGGATAGGTGTTTGAGTTAACAATTGCCAGGTTGGTATCTTTGCGTATTTATAACCATAAGGTAAGTGTTTCACAGCAAAGCCACCGTCATCAAATAAAAAAAAAATGTACAAAAAAGCCAGACCTGCGAAATGAGTTGGTTTATACTCCCTGCACACTTCCAGATGTTTTGGATACCTGATCCTCGACTGCACCTTGTGATTCCTCCTTGTTGCCCCTAAGTCACTACAGGACACAGAAAAGATCGGAGGAATTGGCAGCAGGTATAATAGAGTATAAACCCTCTTCTTTTGCAGGTCTTATTTTTTGACTTTTTTTTTACTCGATGAGGCGAAATTTCACATAAACATGCCAGATTGTGAGACATTAATGTAAACCAACAAATGCGTGCAAAATCGTGCACAAATGCTTGTGTTGCGTGTTTCCAGGCGCCTCCATTGAAGTCTACGGGTCCAAACATGCAGAGATCTGCAGAAAAGTAGCTTATGTACTTTTTCCAGTGTCAGGCGTTTTTCTGCAGGCGACAAAACTCTCAGGTGTGAACAAGGGCCATAGAAAAGAATGGAATTCCTTGTGTTGAGCTTTTGTAGCTCCAAGAATTGAGCTACAAAATACCTAGGTGTGAACGGGGACTAATATTGTAATGTGTGGCCAACTTTAAAGCCAGGGTGGTTATCAAGAAACTTGTTGACGTATGATCAGGAAAGGCAGCCTTCTGCTTCTTAAGACCTGTGCAAGATCTTACAAATCCACTAGCAACAAACCAAAAAACAATGAACTCTTGATAACCACTCCAACTTTTACAGGCACAGTGAGGATGGTAAGATGGAGTAGCCCCACTGGGGAAAGGATAAGGGATTATATCAGCAACCTAATCCAAACCTTTGGTCTGCCTTTCCTTGGTTGTGCCAACTCATTGTACTGGCTGTTTGCTACTGCAGGTGGCTATATAATAATGCCGCACTTTTATACAGTGTGGAACTGTTCGCAATTGTTTTATAATGGTTTTCATTTCATGTTCTGAAATGTGTTTCAGACAGCAAGCCAGAAACAATCAATGCTCACCAAATAAAGATGTCATTCTTCACTTACCCCATCCTGATGGAGATATGCCGCAGACTAGTCACCCATTATTTTGTCCTCGGTGAGGAAGAGCGAGCAATGTGGGAGGAGGACCCAGAGGGTTTTGGTAGGTATATAGCTATGGGATTTTGCTATGTTAACAGTTGGTTGACTCTACCTTCACAGCTTTGTTTGTAGAGTAGCAAATGCATGTATTGATTTGAAGTTTCTCTGCTCATCCTATGTATGGGGTGTCATTATGCTTCAATGATGGCTATCGGGTCAGATATGGAATGTCTCTGTGGGACCCCCATGGAAGTTGTCCAAGTGTTCCACTCAGTTCACAGTACAGTGAGCAGAGGAAGTAGAAAGTCTCTACTTCATTAATCACACACATGCCACTTAGTTACACGGTGTGATTGCTGAGCATGCACAAGCTGTACACTACGGAGAACTTCATATTGTATATCTGCATTCTACACCGGTCTCCAGAGAAATGAGCGCCAACATTTCACTATCATGCTTCGTGACCAAGAGTTAATTGCTTTCAGTGCGTGATAAATTGTGTACGACTGTTTCTCTGGGGCCTGTCTGCTTGTGTGCTGTGTTGCTTGCTGATTCTTGGTAATCGAAGCTGTTTCAATGTACACGTAGACATTGCTCTGCTAAGTTCAATTTCAAGTGTTTTTTTCTTTTTTCTTTTAATGTTTAACCCACTTATTGGTCTTTGTTTGTATTCAGTGCCCTGGGTTGTAAAAAAATAAATAAAAATAAGTTCCTTTAGTCCAGTTTGTAGGACCTTCTGAGACACTTTGTATAGCACAGTACCGTGTTTTCTTTAGGGCTTGTTCACACTGTGCTCTTTTGAGCTGTGTTTTTCTGGACACCACTGCATATTTGCCCATGTTCACTCCATACATGTGTGATGTTGTGCTGAAAAACACAGCTCAAAGGATATGGTGTGAACAAATGCTTAGATACAACATAGAATTGACAGGAAAAGTGATTGTACAAACTGATTCACCAACATATTTCAAAACAGTTGAGACGCTGTGCAAAATCTACATACAAAACGGAATGCAATGAACTCCTGCCCATCATTACTTCGGAGACACTGACTCTCTAAGATGCTGTTTTTATACCCAGTCATGTTACTGACCTGTTGCCAATTAACCTAATAAGTTGTAAAATGTTCTTCCAGCTCTTCCTTGTTAGTGCCGTGTACTTTCCCAGCTTTATGTTGCCCTGTCCCAACTTTTTGGAGATGTGTTGCTGCCATCAATTTCAAAATCACCTTATTTGTTTCTTAAAATGGTCAATTTTGTCAGTTTAAACATTGGATATGTGAATAAAATATGGGTTCATGAGATTTGCAGGCCATTTTATTCTGTTTTTATGTAGATTTTACACAGCTTCCCAACTTTTGTTGTTTTCTCAGATTCTTATTTCATCCTTGGTACTTGAGGCAATAGACTTTATAGAGCTTTGAGTGGCAATAAGCGTACTTTCCTAGGTCCACTTCTTGTCTGGTACCCAGACCTCATTATACGTCCATCGGCCTTTGTATATGCCCATCGGCCTTTGTATATGTCAGATGACTGATACTCAGGGCTCTCTCCCTTGTTCTTGCTGCTTAGTGAAAAGGCTGAGTGCTGACAGAACACTTAACAGATACATATAGTTCTTACAAACCAGTTTGAATGTGTGTGGCCAACATAAAGTCTATGTAGACCCTAACAAAGAACCTCCTCTTATTTGCACAGTTTTGGTCTTTTAAATATACCAAACAATACGTTAGTTATATCTATTAATTCTTTGAAAAAACTACTTGCTGGTCCTGCCAGAAAACCAGTTGTGTTGTGCATTCTACATGGTTATCTCAAACAGCGCTCTCAGGAAGTATAATAGGAAACAGAATACTTCTCCCCTATGGTATGGAGAAGACAAAAGGGAAGCTGTTTGGTAGTCCTATCCTAGGGAGACAGCGATGTTGCTCCTCAGATACGTTGCCACCCTAGGACTAGGACAGAGAGTGTGCAAACTGGGAAAATCTCTTAAAAAAAAAAAAAAAGAGTCTGAAAAAAAAAAAATCAAACTAATGCACACATCATATCTAAGGACTTGTATGCTGCAGTATATTATATTTTTGTTCTTGGGTTTGGATATACTTTAAGTTGCACTTTAAGTTGATTAATAGTGTGTGGTTTTTGATTCATAGCGGTGGAGGAGAGCGGCGGAGACTCGTGGAAATACAGTCTGAGGGTATGTTTTCTAAATTATTCAGCCTTGGCCTTTCTTTGAATTCTCAAAATAGGTATCATTGTAACTCATGCGTTTAAACAGGAAAATGTTACAGAGTTACATGGCTCAGGTCCTTAGGGTCTTTTCTGTAGAATGTCATCTCTCTTAATTCTCATCTGTTCTCCAATAAAGTGACCTTTTCACAATACTTTCTTTAATTTTTTTAAATGGATTTCTCATAATATATATACATATGCTCTCTCTCTCTCTCTCTCTCTCTCTCTCTCTCGCTCTCTCATTCTCGCTCTCTCTCGCTCTCTCTCTCTGTAAGGGTGACTAACAGACAAACTTAACTGCAAGCACTGCTTTTTGTAGCTTAGCCAGTATCATGTTTTATAGAAATGTGAGAATAGGTGGAGGGTTTTTTATCTGCAGATAAAGTCAGTTATGTCAGAAGGATTTGAGCTCCATAAGGAATCACTTCAGCCTCAAATGCGCTTACACATAGCTCAGCTATTGCTGGGAAAAACATTTTTGGTAATACTGAAAGTATATTTAAGATTTAACACCTGAGTTTAGTGTCACTTAAAATAAAACTATGGGGTAACCTTTTTATCCCATAGTTCTCTTTAGGGTCACGGGAGGACATATGCTAACGTCTTCCGATGACTCAAAGCTTAGTATATAGCAGGCTGTTGCCCACTAAATACTGAGAGTGCTGCAGCCGGGACATTTAATGTCACACGTCAACTCTAACTGTTAAATCTTAAATATACTTTCAGTATTACCAAAAATGTTGCTTATTTGTGTATCACTCAGCTGTAGATCCTCAAATCATCTCGGAATTCATGCTGACACTGTCCTCCTTTCTGGATTGTGGCTAATTTTGTTCCCCATGTCCCTGTGTGTGTTGTAAAGTTGCCACCACCCCAAACACGCTCCTGTGATGGACTACAATCTCATTACAAATTTGTAAACTAATCGTGAGATTGTAGTCCATCACAGGAGTGAGCTTGGAGTGGTGGCTACTTTAGCTCACACAAAGGTAGCCACCCTCCAGAAGGAAGGAGAGTGTCAGCACCAATTCAGAGATGATTTGAGGATCTACAGCCGTGTAATACACAAATAAGATACATTTTTGTTAATAGTTGGGGTACTTGAATGCATTTTTAAGATCTAACTCCTGAATTTGCTGTCACTTTAAGAATCAAACTTGAGCTGCCTTGTTGGTTACTGCTATCATATTTGGATAGGCCTATACTTCGACTAGATTAATCATATCTGCTCAGATCTACAGTGGTTGCTGTCTATGGTCCTGAACACATTGATCCTTGTGTCACAAGCAGGCATTTGATATTTTAATAGGCTGAAGTCTGATGTGGATTGCTATGTTTTCTTCCGATTAACCGATTAATCGAACTTAATAATCGGCTAACTAATCGATTGTGAAAATAATCGTTAGCTGCAGCTCTACTGTGTATAGCCTAAAATTCAATGCTGAAACTGCTAAACACTCATCCTGATCCTACTTGTGAAAAATGAATGCAGTTTCCATTGTTGCAAATCAACAGTGCTAACCATTTAGCCACAGTCAGCCTCATCAATTTGAAATGTTATCTCCATACTGGTGAGAGAAACTGTTAATCCAGAACAGGCATACAGAGTAGAATGTCAGCCTTCCTTATTTGTGTACCTGTTCCAGATCACTGACTTAGAAATGAATGGAGCCTGTAAGCATAGCAGCCAAAAAACTGGTATTTTCAGTTAGAGTTCAACAATGGCATTCTTTGTACTGATCTCATGACAGATGTTCTTTGAGTAGCAATATAAGAATGTGTGTTCTCCACAGGTTCCTGGGCATAATATATTGTTAGATGATGTCTCACTGTAATTTTTATTTCTTTTACCGACTGCATTTCTATGGTGTGTTAATTATTACTAGCTGAGAACCGTGGTACCTGTCAGATAACTACTAGAACATTGAAAAGTGATTATTTTTATAGGTGGCTATTTAAATAGATATTCTTCTGCTATGTAAGATTTACCCTTTTCAGATTTAATAAAGAGTAGGCTGTACTTAATAGCTTCAGGGGACGTTGTGATCTGTAGCGTCTTTAACATCTTAAAATAGATTTCTAGAATTATTGGAACAAGTAAAGCTAGTATGTAAGATCATCTGTATACCCTGTAGAAAAACTGTTTCACCATTTTCTATAACTGTCATAAACATTTTCTGTTTAAACTTCTCTACTTGCCCTGATGGAAAGGTGTTTGTATTAATATGTACAACAGCAAAAAGTTTCTCAGCACACTCACCAGCCAGCATGCAAAAAACCTGTCTAAGGTTAAAAACAGAGGTTTTAGATCAGGGGTGGCAAACACAAGGCCCGCCTTGTAATGTGGCCCGCACAGCGCAGGGGTTTCTTTTGCAGAATATGTGAAAGCCGCACTGCCTCGTCAAGGCCCCTCTGTGCAGTGTGGTCCTTAATCTAACCTATGAGAGTCTCCATCTTGGAGCACATGTAGCAAAATATAAAATTTGGTGCAGGTCCGCCCAACCTCCTGGGGGCTCAGCTGCCGTTGTGGGTGCTGGTGAGTGTCCTGGGAAACTTTTTGCTGTGTACTGTATAAAGCCCTTCCATGTGCACCTTGCTTTAAAGCTGGTTATGAGTTGATGAGTGAGTTTGCCATTCATTTTGCTTGTATTAATATGTATTCTCCATGGAAAAAAGAAAATACAAAGTATGAATCAGTAATAATTATGGGTCTGGTAGAAAGTGTTGCTAGTCAGATTTCTGGACCCAGGTTCTTGACAATTAAACAGCTTCAGAATCCTATCCAGTGCCAATGAGGTGTATTTTGAATATGTTTTGTGTTTCTTTTGGCAGCCGTGTTCAGAGGTTTTATTTATTGACATCTTTCATGAATATAGCCAGATCCTGACGCCTGTGCTGTTAGAAATGGTTCATACTCTTCAAGGTAAGGGCCTTCTGTCTCTCATGTGACGTACCGTTTCGTCATGTAAGAATAATATGCTTTTCTTGCAGACACATTGCACTAGCATTATTTTTACTGCCTGTGTCACATAATAATAGTGAGACCTAGCTTCAATTTTTTCTAAACGTTTTTTTACTTAAGCACAAAAATATTTTTTAGGACTTGTTACGCCAGAGAAATGATCATGCATATTGCTGCTTGCAGTGCTCAAACATTTATAGACAGGCAATTTGTCATTTTCATTAGCACCTGGTTGTCGCCAGCACAATGGCTTTCTTTTCATCCGTCTTCCACAGGGGTTTCTTAAAGTTTTTAATCCACGGAAATAAAAAAAATGTTATTGTACTGATACCCAAGAAGAGAATTATTACCGAAATGTCGGCAAAGTCCCACAAAGACAATCACTGTAAAATAAAATAAACGCCTACAGGGTTATTCACAAAAGGGTGAGGAGTTTGGAGGAGGCAGGGGAAGTGAACAATCTAGGACAACATAGCTGATCTGGAAAGTGAGCTGAATTGGAGAATATTTCCAAATCCGCTATTTTGGCCTAGATTGTTCACTTCTACTGCCTTCTCCAATCTCGTCACCCTTTTGTGAACAACCCTATCAGTGTTCATGCCTATCCAAGTAGTTCTCAGTGTTTTCTTATCTGTAAAGCAGAGAATCCAAAAGCCAATATGAAGTTAAAAAACAATAATTGTAATTTAGGATAGATAATTATTTCCTAAATGTCATTCCAATGTAAATGCCGATACATATACAAAAACTATTTAAAAGCCGTTATATAATAAATACATTTGACTTGGTATCAGCTTCTTGTAGTCCCTGTATAGCACAGCCTATGTTTATTTAATTCTCTGCCCCCCTCCTTGTGCTCACTTTAGTTTCCAATAGTGTCTGGTCTGTCAGTCATAGCCCTTGTGCTATATCACTCACCACTGATCTACTGACTTTGCCCTTGCAAAAATTGGGCTACACAGTCAAGTGATGACCCACTGATCACGATTGCCAATATTTACTGGCTGCAATGCAAAAAAAATACTAAATGCTAATGTTTTTCTTTTATGAAGACGTGAGCATTTCTTTAAAAAGTGGACTTTACCTTTAACCCTTTCGCTGCCAAGCCCTCCGGAACATTTTTCAAATCTGCTGGCCATACTAGTGCTTCGCCATAACTGTATTCCAGACTTGTTTTGCTAGCCTCTTGATCATCATGATGCTGTCTGTTTAGATATGTTCTCCATCAAACTCTCCTTACCTCTAGAAAGAGGAGTATTTATTTTAGGAGCATTGACACTTTAAATGCACACAGGTGGTCTCTATTAAATTTATTATGTGACGAAAGGCAATTTGTAGTTCTATGGATTATTCAGGGTGAATACTTAGGCAATTAACACCTTTCAGATTTTTATTTATAACTTGGAAAACTATGAGGAAATTTATAATTTGGTTTTGCTTTTTCATGCTATGCTATTTTTGTGTTGCGGTGGCAGCACAACTAGATTAATCTGTGAAAGAGAGTTAAAGAGAACCCGTCACAGTTGAGCGTATGCAAGAATCTAAATACACTATATTGCCAAAAGTATTTGGATGCCTGCCTTTACACGCACATGAACTTTTATGGCATCCTAGTCTTAGTCCGTAGGGTTCAATATTGAGTTGGCCCACCCTTTGCAGCTATAACAGCTTCAACTCTTCTGGGAAGGCGTCCACAAGGTTTAGGAGTGTGTCTATGGGAATGTTTGACCATTCTTCCAGAAGCACATTTGTGTGGTTAGGTACTGATGTTGGACGAGAAGGCCGGACTCGCAGTCTCCGCTCTAATTCATCCCAAAGGTGCTCTACCAGGTTGAGGTCAGGATTCTGTGCAGGCCAGTCAAGTACTTCCACCCCAAACTCGCTCATCCATGTCTTTATGGACCTTGCATTGTGCACTGGTGCGCAGTCATGTTGGAACAGGAAGGGGCCATCCAGAAACTGTTCCCACAAAGTTGGGAGCATGAAATTGTCCAAAATGTCTTGGTATTCTGATGCCTTAAGAGTTCCCTTCACTGGAACTAAGGGGTCAAGCCCAACCCCTGAAAAACAACCGCACATCATAATTCCCCCTCTACCACACTTTACACTTGGCACAATGCAGTCAGGCAAGTACCGTTCTCCTGGCAACCTGCCAAACCCAGAAACGTCCATCGGATTGCCAGACAGAGAAGCGTGATTCGTCACTCCAGAGAACACGTCTTCACTTCTCTAGTGTCCAGCGGCAGCGTGCTTTACACCACTGCATCCAACGCTTTGCATTGCACTTGCTGATGTAACGTTTGGATGCAGCTGGTCGGCCATGGACCCATTCCATGAAGCTCTCTACGCACTGTTGTTGTGCCAATCTGAAGGCCACACGAAGTTTGGAGGTCTGTAACTATTGACTCTGCAGACAGTTGGCGACTTCTGCACACTGTGCGCTTCAGCGTGCGCTGACCCCGCTCTGTCATGTTACATGGCCTACCACTTTGTGGCTGAGTTGCTGTTGTTCCCAGTTGCTTCCACTTTGTTATAATACCACTAATAGTTAACTGTGGAATATTTAGTAGCAAGGAAATTTCACGGATGGACTTATTGCACAGGTGACAACCTATCACGGTACCACGCTTGAATTCACTGAGCTCCTGAGAGCGACCCATTCTTTCACAAATGTTTGTAGAAGCGTCTGCATGCCTAGGTGCTTGATTTTATACACCCTTGGCCATGGAGGTGATTGGAACACCTGAATCCAATGATTTGGAGGGGTGTCCCAATACTTTTGACAATATAGTGTATCTTAAATGATTAAACATGCTTATGCTTACCTATGACAGATTTATATTTGTCTTGTGATTTAGCTTTGCTTACTAAGGGTGCCTCTGGGATTAGGGAGGTAGAGGTGAAAGGTCACCTGGAATCTGACAATTGCTGTTCTGGCAAATGCCTGACCTCATGTTGATAGTAGATACCGTCTCGAGTATGCTCAGCATTATCACATAACAGGGCCCTTCAGGTAAGAGTTATGTGAACAACTGACAGCAGTTGACAGGACAGCAGCTGTTGGATCTCAGGGGGCCGCTTACTCTTAGATTCAAGGGTTATCCTCAGACAAGAAGACTAACGGAGCTCTTTATTGGTGAGTTCAGTTACCTCTTTTTTTTGGACACCACAGTGTTTCTTAAACTGTACTTCTATTCATAATATACAGATTGCAGTGTCTAGTATGTGGTGTCTATTAAAGTTCTATCTGCTTACTGCTTTAAAGTAAACTCTTTGCAGTTTTAACTCGAGAAGAGGCTGGTCACAAGACTTTGGCAGGTCACGTGGCCAGGGCTCTGCTGCATGCTTTTTTAAAAATTATTATTATTATTATTATTATTTTTAAAGCATTGGTATGGCCAAGGTAAGGCCTTTACTGTTGCTTTATAGTTAGGGCTTAATAACAGGTAAAACAGATGTTATAGGTACATCTGCATTTCATTGCAAGTGACACCTAACTCTTTTACAAGCTCTTCTGGGCAATGCTTGCCCTCTCACCTTTGCAGCACATTGTTTTCTTCCAAAATACTTATTTTGGCAATACGGAATTTTGTTTTCTGTTTCAGGTCCAACTCCAATAGAAGATTTGAATGCTTTATTAATTAAAGAAACAGGTATGTAATTCAAATGAAGAAAACCTTACATATTACCAGTCCACTAGAGAAGATGAGGTTTTTGTCTATTTAGCCAGTTAGATTAATTCCTTATATTTTCAATGAATAGAAGAGGATAGTTGGCTATTTTCAGCAAAAGCTTGTATTTTGTGCCTTTTTTCTTTTCTCATGGATTAATAAATAAGCATCTAGTTCTCTGTTTGATGTGATGCACAGATTTATATGGATAATTTCAACCACCGACTTCGGAGGTCCCCTTAGATCTCTGCGTTTTACTTTTTTGTGGTTTGTTTTTAGTTGGTATTGCTTGTGCTACCGGTCATCATATTCATGAAGGATGTGGCTGTTTACTAATAAAACTAATTTACTAATAAACTAATAAAATCACTAATAAATCTAAAATGTATAAAAAAAAACGTGTTTAAACAGATATGCATGCAGATCTGCTCCAGACTTGGTGTGAACAAGCACTGAAACTGCACCAATAATGCAGCAAGCATAGGTTTTGGAACACACTCTTAGGTGCATTGATATGAACTGGACCTTAACACAACGTTGGTTTGCCTTTTTCAGAGGCAGTGCATTTTCTGGTGATCAAAACCAACCATTTATTAAGGTGCCTTGCTGTCGGGCTGACTGATTGTTGATGATGGTACTTTGTATGGGCTTACTTTTAAAGCTAACTGCTTACATATAAAGAATCAAGGTTGACTGATGGGAATATACGAAGGCCTAATCTCTGTGTTCTTGTACACAAACTATTATTGCTCTCTGCCTGATTTGAAAATAAATTGTGGGTTGCAAATTTCTAAATCATGAAACAGTAAGGACAGCTTCTATAAGGCAGTTGCAAAGCTTTCACCCATCTTCAAGCTTCCTTGTTTTAAAGGGTATCTACGGTCAAAAACTAAAAATAAATATGTATTTCTTTACTGAAATTCTATAAGTTATATCCCACTCCTAATAACCATATCGATCTAGAAGTTTGTAAACTTTTTGAGGATGCCCATGGGATGTACTTCCTCAATGCACTGACACAATTTTTCTCAGTCTTGTGAATATGCACTTCACTTCTTTGTGTCAACACTCTAAGCCTGCCATCTGCACTACAACTCAACATCTGAACTTCCCACAATGTGGCATCATTATTGCTTGCTGAAAGAAATGTATTATGTGCTATGTAGCTATAAGATCTGCCAGCACAGTACAGACAAGGTTAATTATGTTACCATTAACCTGCCTAGTCCCCCTTTGCTCTGCATTTCAGAACAAAACTCAATACAGGGAGCAACTTTTCTTTCAGAATAGATCATGTCTTGTTCAAGCAGCAATTTAAACACATTTTTAGGTTATTCTATGTTGATGAGAAATTTTTAACAAATTTAAAATAGGGGTTACCCCAATTTGGCTGCAATTGTGGAAATATACTTTAAGGTCATTGGTTTCTTTTTTTTTTTTTTTTTTTAAGATTTTATTTGATTTTTTTTCCAATATAAAACAAAAAGAAAAGAAAACAAATATATTATCAGCAGGTTACATAAAAGGTGCATATCCCAATATAGTAAACATCATATTTGCAAGGTGTGTCAAGTTAGAAGTGCTGCCATCTTTCTACACAATCTATTGCATATCAGGGACAGACAATGTATAAATATGGGATCGGCTAGAGGCGAAGTCTAGGTCGAATATCAGGCAGGGATGAAATAATTTAATCCTGAGCTAAACGCAGACTCCCCAGTGCATTCGACACATCTGCCTCCAGGTACCACTTAGTATACCTGAAGGGCTGAAGCAGGTTTGTGACCTTCATTGCAGTGAGGGTTTTTACAATAAAATGTTTCCATCTCTTGAAAAAGGATGAGGCATGATTATCCTTGTGCATTTCGGCATCTAGTCTTTCCTTAGCCAGTAATGCTGTCAAGTCATTGATAAGTTCCTTTATCCTGGGGACTGAGGGGGCGTTCCAGTGTCTCATGAGACATCTCCTAGCCACCAGGAGACAAATGTGTACCCAGTCCAAGCCTTTATATCTGGTATGACTTTGTTGTTCAGTAGAATGGTCTAGATATCGAAAGAGACACAATCAAGGTCAGGTTTCCATGAAACTATGGTATTGACATATCCTAGAACTTGTGTCCAAAAGTTCGATACCTCTGGACACGCCCAGAAGCAGTGGTGTAGAGTCTTGCGTTGCAGTCCACATTTAGGGCAAATTGAGATTGGTTGGCGTGGTGTAGTGGACGTTGTTGCTGGGATAAAGTAAGGTACATAGGCCCGATGTAAGATTTTAAATTGGGGTTTCCTTCCAAGTTTTATTAGTTATTACTGATCTCGTTTTGGTGTAACCCGTGAGTATTTTAGGCAGTAAATCCGGGTCATCAAAGTCCCTTGACCATCCTCTCATATTTAAACGTGAGAGGGGCGGAAGCAATAAAGCTTGTAGTTTTGGGTATACTGTTGATATGGAATAAGATTTGCTCGATATAAGCACATCTAGGAATGACAAAGAGAAAAGGGACCTTGGCGTTCCCGAAAAACTGTGCCATGTGGTCTTCAGCTGCAGAAAGTGTAGAAAGTCCTGGTGAAGTATACGATATTGTTGTATGAGGTCCTTGAAGGCGTATGGGGCAAAAGCTTGAGGATGAAATAGTTTTTTCCATTAAGGGACACTGGGAGGACATATATAAGGAACGTTTCAGAGATTTCCTAACTTCTCGCCATACACTAATCGTGTCCTTAATCAAAGAGATGTGTCGAATGTTTAGGGGTAAGGAGGAGAGCCTGCAATGGAGGACAGCTTTAAGATCCCACAGGGTGATTAGCTCTGCCTCCAATTGGGTATTTGAATAAACTGAGCTATTGGATAGCCAGTCCAGTGCATGACGGAGTAAACAGGCCATATTGTATAGTTTAATATTCGGGAGATTAGTTCCCCCCTCACCCTTCGGGAGCCACAGTTTCTTAAAAGAAATTCTCAGCCGTTTTGCTTGCCAGATGAAAGTTGACATAGCTCTATTAAAACAAGTGATATCAGTCGTTTTCAACAGTAAGGGGAGAGTTTGTAATGGGTATAGCAGCTTTGCGAAACTTATCATTTTGATGAGGTGAATTCTCCCGAAGAGTGACAGGGGAAGATCCCTCCACATATCCAATTCCTTGCAAATGTTTTGTATTAGAGGGGGATAATTGAGATGATAGAGAGAGGAGGGAGTCTTACCCACCTTTATACCTAAGTAGGTTATCTGCTGCTGTGCCACCCTCATCACTCCGTGCTCATCCACCCCTGCTGTTCCTGACAGGGGGAGGATTTTGCTTTTCAGGAAATTAATCCAGGGGGAACCTAGAAAGTTGTGAAGTGATCTATCATATTGCAAATGAGCAGGACATCTTCAATTGGACGGGAGGTGAACAACAGGACATCGTCTGCAAACAGTGCCAGGCGAAGCTCTGCTTTGCCCACCTTAATACTATGACAAGCGTCCGAATGTGATATGTGAACTGCCAGTGGTTCTAGGGACAGATTGAACAGCAGAGGGGACAGAGGGCATCCCTGTCTTGTTCCCTTTTCCAAGTTAAAAGGCTTTGAAAATGGCTTTGACAATTGATACTGGGTCAGTATCCTGGCAATTGGGAAGGCATACATTTGTTCGAAGAAAGAGAAGACTCGTCCCTGAAAGCCAAATTCTGTTAGTACCCTGAACAGCCATCTCAGATTTACATTATCAAACACTTTCTCGGCGTCCAAAGTGAATGGCCGAGTCTAGTGAGGGGTTGGATCGAGCCTGCTCCAGTGCCACCAATACTTTCCGTATGTTCGTCACACCCGAGTGGCCTTTGTCAAAACCCACCTGTGACGGCTGAGTCAGGGTTGGCAGAATATCCGCTAGCCTATTCGCTACTATTTTAGAGAGGATTTTGGCGTCTACGTTTAGGAGCGAAATTGGTCTATACGAGCTGGGATTCGTAGGGTCCCTCCCTTCCTTAGGCAGTAATTTGATGTATGCCTCTTTTCACGTTGCCGGGTATGGGGAGCCCCCCCACACCGAGGAGTACATGGAGTGTAGAGGTTCCACAATATCTGCCTGTAAGATTTGAAACAACTCCGTTGTATAAGGTAATTGGTTTCTTTACATGACCCTGATTCTGAGTCTGAGAAAATGCAAGTAAAGTGTTCCCAGGTTCAGAGCTCTGCCCTCTAAATGTGGAGAGATGCGTTACAATCATGAAATTACATGAAACATATAATGAATGGTTGAGTGGTCTTCCCAACTTTAGCACAGTTGCAGTGGAGCAGTTCACTGAATGATCTGTTACATTTACATGCGATTCAAATTGCCCCATTCCCACATAGCAGCAATAATAATAAATATTGTTTTGAACTTTGACTTTATCTGTATGAGCTTATTTCCTCAAAACGTCACCATGCTGATTTATTTAGACACCTCAACACGTAATGGCATGGATTCCTCTGAGAAACTGTCATCTCAAGCGGGATCTCTACCCAGGAACATTTCTACATCAGTGATAGCGTATTCCCAATTCTTAGTAATGTTTATTTGACTGGGGAACACCTGCTCTATATTGGCTGTCTCTAGTGTGACTCAGAAAGGAAAAATACAGTTTCATAGTCTATTCTGATAGAACTCAAAGTGTGCATTTTATAGTAGGGAGATCTCGAGACTGTCAGGTTAATAATGGGTATCTTTTGCACTCATCTTTGTTTCATATCCTTACTGGCATAAATGAACATACATGCAAACTACAAAAATGTCCATGTACCCTAAGTTATTGACATTTTTGGACTAGAAACGCAGAACACACAGCTCACCTCTGTAATGCATCCTTGTAATCCGCATTCAACTGTAAAACTGTATGGCTAATTAACCTCCTCCTGCAAGCCAATACTTAATAACTCTTGATATTGTTTAACAATATCAAGTGTGGGTTTGCAGGAGGTTAATTAGGCATTTAGGGACTTTTATCATTATATTCTGTGTGTATTATTTTAATTTTATTTCTCAATAAAACATATCATTTTATATAATTAGTGTTCAACAAAATGTTCCATTCACTCTGGGACAATGTTAAAAACCCCAATTCTTATGTTCACTATAGTGTTAAACACTATAGTGAACTTAAGAATTGACTGGCAGGTTATTTTTTACATTACTTATAGGTGATCCAAGCCTACATGTTTGTGTTTCTGTATGAAGATGTATGCCTAATGAGCAGGGCAGCAAATATCTATGGAGCTAGCTTGATGGGAGATGAAGAATACTCACTCTCCTGTCACTCGCCTCCTCACCTTCTCCTCCTCACCTTCTCCTCCCCACCGCACTCTCAGCAGCAGGGGAGGGGAAGGGGGTCCTCTGGGGGCTGCTGGCAGAATTGCCTGCTGCTACGTTCCTCGCTGCTCCTCTCGGGTATTAAAAAAAAAAAATCACTATAAGAAACCACCTGCCCAACGCCCATAATTGCATGTCCCGGGCATCGGGTGATACAAATTGTGCACCCCTGCTGCAGTATACAATGCTGACAAATGGCGAGCTCTCATTGAGAAGTGATTTCGAGCTGGGGTTCAGTTCCTGGAAGAAGGAAAAGCTTCTAATTGGTCAGCGTGGCCATTCCTACCAAAATGAATCTCACCATTCTAGTGCTTATACTCCTAATTCAATGATCACATCTTGGAGAGATCTCCAATTGTCTGGCACTGTTATTAAATATCCATTTACAGTGACCATAAGGTAACTGATTTTACACTACATGTTAAGTCTCTCGACATAATACCATTGTACACACAACACAACACACACACACACTTTACTTAACTGATAGCAGATAGTCCTCAAATTAATGCAAGTGCAATGATGCCCCTGTAGTTCATTGACATTCGATCAGAACAGCTGCTGCTAAGTTCATTGTTATTTTGTAAGCAAGAACTGTTCTGTGAATTCTATTCCTGGTTTTAGTGCAGTCTACGATAATAAAATAATAGAAGCTTATATATTAATCCAGTAATACGCACATCTATTCCTTTTCTGGTGACGCATCAACATTTTGAAAGTTTCCTCACTGTCAATCTTGGGGGTCTACGGGACTCGGGCAGTAATAAGAACCTGACTTCACTACTCAAAAAGTGAAAATTGGATTTAGTTACACTTTAAAGATGCTTTCTGATTGGTTTCAAAGCACGTCAGCACCTCTTGTTTTAGAAGTGGGCTGTTAAATATATCCCATCCTAGCTTGTTCCATAAGTCAGGCAAAGTACATTCCCGGTTCTTGTGCTGCTTTGTTGAATGTGCCTGTGTGTTTATTTCATTACATTATTTGACTACTGTTGTAGACTGTAATGTTGTACAACATTACATTTCTGCTGTTACCAGTGACTAACTCCTCTTTCATTTATCTTCCTTCAGTTTACAATGCTGTGGGACTGGCTGCATATGAATTATTTGACAGTGTGGACTTCAATGAGTGGTTTAAAAATCAACTGCTTGGAGAACTGCAAATTACCCATGATAGGTGAGAACATTTTGTCCTCCTGGGATGTGATATCAATTTCATTATGTAGCGTTCTAGCTACATTTCTCTTGTGATCTGTGATGTATATTATATTGGAAGCCTTCTGCAATGTATGGAAAGGTATAGTAGAATGTTGCTCCCTTCTCATGAAATTGGGTTTAGCATACCATAGTATGATATCACAGGGGCTAGGCTGCTGCTATAACCACTTCATATGTTCAATGTTTTTTAGTTCTTGATAACAACCAATCTGCTAGCTTTGCAAGTCTGCCAACCTAAGCATTATAATGAATTTGTTATTTTGGACAGATAAATATGTCTCTTCAGCTTCCCACAAATTAGCATTTGTTATCCAAACAGCCCATTGCCACTGATTGTGGCAAAGTTGCTGCTCCTAATTGTGGTGCCACCAATATAACCCATAGGAACTGTTACCCAGACTCAGGACTGATATTTACTTGATACCACCGCTGGATGCAGAGCAATATTGTAAATAAACCAATAGTTGATTATGCATGAAATCCATAAATGATCCCCTTTGGGGAATGTGCCATCATGCCTCAAGAAGAAAAGAGGAACTTTGGGACTTTATGACACAACAGTATGAATCTTACACAAGATAAGCAGAGAAAAACATCCACATTTTTTCACCAACAATAAAAAAAACTATTACTCACCACTAGCACAAAGCATGATCTTTAATACAGTCAAAGTTATGTGAATATAATGTATCACTGTCACACTTCCCTGTGTGATGATCCGGCGCCGGGTTTTACCTCCGGTCTGAGCTGCGTGGCTTGCTGCCAATCCACTCTGAACCTCTCCTTTAAAAGTCCAGCTCACTTGTTCCGTGCCGTTCGAGCAATGTGTCTTTACACCCAGTCGGACTTCCTGTTTATCCCTTGCCTTTGTAATCTCTGCGGTTGCTACCACCTACCTTGTTCCCTGTGTGTCTGGATTCCCTCTTCCTCACAGTGAGATCCTGTGCATCCTGCAGTGGATTGATCATCAGCTTCTTCACTGAGTCCTTGCACCTGTGCCTACTTGTGTGTCTGTGTATAGGCTTTAACCCTGCCTGCTGTTGCATCCAGCACCTCGGTGCTACAACTAACCTTTATGTTTGTGTGGGTGTGCTAGAGGGCCGCAACCTGGAAGGTGTCCAGCAGCCAATCATCCTCGCCATTAGAGGCTCTGTCGAACACCTGGCCTTTCTTAGAACCTGCGCCTCTAGTGCGGCCCCATTAACGCACAGACACCTACTTCCTGTGTTTTCATCCCAAACACCATTTTTTGCACGCTACTCTTTGTCATTTCGTGTGCCCCGGTCGCAGACCGTGACAATTACTTGATGATGGGACTCTAGTTCTATCTCGTTTCATGAACCAAAGTTCCTTTTTAGGAGAATGGATAGTAGATATCTAGAATACAGGAATATATAGTTATGAACATCATCCAAATGAAAATAGAAACAACATTATAGACTTGTTATTAAAGTGACACTAAACTCAGGAGTTAAACCTTAAATGTGCATTCAAGTACCCCAAGTATTAACAAAAATGTAGCTTATTTGTGTATCACTCGGCTGTATATCCTCAAATCATCTCTGAATTGGTGCTGACACTGTCCTCCCTTCTGGAGGGTGGCTACTTTTGTTTCCCATGGTTCATCTGTGTGCTGTAAAGTAGCCACCGTTCCAAGCTTGCTCGCACGATGGACTACAATCTCTATACAAATTAGTAAACTAAACATGAGATTGTCATCCATCCTGGAGCTTGGAGCGGTGATTACTTTACAACACACACAGGGACCATGGGGAACAAAAGTAGCCACCCTCCAGAAGGAAGGACAGTGTCAGCACCAATTCAGAGATGATTTGAGGATCTACCGCCGAGTGATACACAAATAAGATACATTTCTGTTAATAGTTAGGCTGGGTTCACACCTAGGCGTATTGAATATGCGCGTTTGTCGTGCGTTTTTACCGTGATTCGCGGTAAAAAAAACGCGCGACAAACGTGCGTTTCCGAGGGCTACTTGGCTGTATCCCAATGGAAACGCCCGACCAAAACGCCCCAAAGAAGTACATGTACTTCTTTGGGCGTAGGGCGGTTTCCCGCGCGTTCGGAACCATGCACATTGAAAATAATGGCATTTCCCTGTTTGAGCGTTTTTCCACAAATACGAACGCGCGGAAAAACGCCCAGGTGGGAACCGGGCCTTAAGGTACTTGAATGCATTTTTAAGTTTTAACTCCTGAGTTTAGTGTCACTTGAACATGCACCATACCTTTACAAAGTGACTTTGTAAATAAACCCAGCCATTTGGTTAAAATTATGAATAATATTTGGACTGTGCAGAGGCTGGTACATGTGGTGTTGCATCTCCCGCACCATTCGGGAGAGCAATTCATCAGTGTTCTTTTAGGAGCTTCTCGATCATTTCTATGGTGGGAGCAGAAGAAAACACTTTCCTTTTCTGTAGCTTCCCCTTCTCCTCTCTCCCTTCTTTCCCTTCTCTATCCCTTTCTTACTCTTCATTCCTATTTCCCTTCATGTTTGTTGTTTTGTATATCTCACAACTTGATACATGCTAACATAATGGGAATTTGTTGAGATGCCTAGCTGTGCTTCCTCTGCTGTACTGTATATCACTGAATAATTTTTTTAATATCATATTTAAATGTCGCTTATTTGTTTAATAAACTTAATTTGAACAAAATTATGAAAAGGATGAATTATTATGTAGTATAGTACCATCATCAAGCAATATATTACATTTGTTACATTTTGACTATATTGTAGATCATGCTTTGTGCTAATGGTGGGGTGTAGGTGGAGGTATTGATGATAATGAACACCTAATGAAGCATGCAAGGGCCTCTTTTATATAAGGTTCTTATGATGTTTGTTAATAAAATGTGGACGTTTTTATGCAGATATCTTAAGTAAGATTGATACTGTTGTACCAAGACCCAACTTTCTTCTGTTTTCTTCTACAATTATGTAAATAAAAATTGTCCTGACTTTCTAAGATTTCTTGATCAATTGTCATTTCACTTATCTACTGCCCACAACACATGTCTCTACATCAGGACGGGACAAGTCTCGCAGAGATGTAGTAGCCAGCTGAAAAAGTTAGGATCCAGCAAACTACACATATTTCCCATTCCTATTTTACTGACATATTTACACAAGTTATCAAAAGCAAAGTGTGTGTAAATATATCAGTAAAACAGACCCAGGCAAACCCATTGCTCTGGATTTTTATGGTGTTTTTTAGACAATGCCACACAGACAACAATGAAAAATATTTCCTGAAAAATAACACAGTTGACATGGTTTAAGATGTCCATCTCTTAAGCAGAATGATGAACACCCCATGGAATCCCTTCATGGAAGTGGCCCTGTTGCCAGACCATTTCAATGACAGTCTTCCTATAAGATCATCTGTGCATTTAATGCATTCTTTTCATGTTATGTACCTGTAAAAACCGCCAGAAGACTCAAGCAGCATCCTATAGTATTCCCTTTGCTTCTCCCGGTGGCTGCTGAATAAAAGTGTTTTTGATACTTGATTTTATTGTACTTTTACCTGCAAATCCTCTAAGCACAGATTTGATTGGCCACAATCTCCTTACAGCAGTAATTACAGGTTACTCGGTAGAAAATGGAGGCTGTCTGACAATATCCTGTCTCTGTAGGTTCAAGACAACATACATGCTTCTACACACAATGAAGTTCCAACCAGATGTAAACCCACTTGTGTCAACTTGTGAGGACAATCCTCCTGCCGAGCTATCATATTCTGACATTGGTGGGTGTGCTGCTGTCAGAATACCCAACCGGTGACTTCAGCTAATTGGCTGCAGTCACTGTTACTCCGACAATTTTTCGCCTGGCTCCTTCAATTCTCAGATATAAGAATGTTGAGCGGAAGGCTGCTGAGAGGGCCTCCCACAGAGCGATTATTAAGAAACAGACAAAATTCACTATAGTGTATGGTCGGCTAGAATAGGTGTAGCAAGAAGCTTCTAGGGTTTTCTAAAAAGTATATCAGCTGTCGGGTGAGGAAATCTTGTTTTTACTAGATGCCTTCTGGGGTCAGCTGGTGGAGCCGCAGTTAATGAACCTTCAAACAAATGTTCAAATACACAGGCCTCAGAAAGCTTTGTTCTCTTTGAAATGGTGACCAGGTGTTGTCCATCCCTGCTCTGCATGAGTCTTTTTCTCCCTCATGTGCCTTTATTTCTGGTTTACCTGTTTGTGTGCCTGCTTCTTGAATAACTCTAGTGTCTAGTCCTGGGTTAGCTTCTTTATCTGGAATCTCTTTGTAACTTTCTGTTTTTTTTTGTTGCTCTTCTGTTCCTAGACCACATAAAAAAGACATAAATAGCAGTATATAGCTAAAATGACAGAACTGTCGAAGGAGCCATGCTGAAAACTGTCGGTCATAGAGTGACTGCAGTCACTGTTTTGGTATTCTGACAGCTGTTGGCACGGGCTGTCAATATACAGTAGCCAGCAGGGGATATTCCCCCATCCACGCTGTTTAGTGTTTTTTCTTGTTTAGCCCATGGGGCTGAATGAGGAAAATCATATAGTGAATGGTCAGCTTAACAGTTGCTGCCTTGTCCACTGCCTGATCTAACCCATTGTATCCCATCCTCAGACTGTACAATAAGTGATTTCAGGCAGATGGATGCCAACAATTGTTCCTGGCACTTCAGCTATAATAGCTGTAAGGCCAACAAAGGGGAAATGTAAATACTTTATAACTAAGCCTGTACAAGGTTTTATATTCCTCCATAAGGCCATTCATGATGGCTTGTTCATTCTGTTATCATTGTACACTATGCATATAGTTGTCCTCAAGTTATAACATTACTTTAAAATATATTCTTTTTATTGTCTTTCATTACTACAGGTATAAATTGTTACGTCGCAGAATAATTTGGCTGATTGGACAATGGGTCTCTGTAAAATTCAAATCTGAGTTGAGACCATCACTGTATGAAGCAATTCTAAGTTTGCTGCAAGACCAAGACTTAGTAGTAAGTACATTGAACGGATGCTGAACAGTGCTAGACAATAGGTCTCTGTTTTTTGAATTGTGGTTGTTTTCTATTTTGAAATATACGAATTTAGTACAGGGTTCAGTTTTCGTAACAGTTCTTATGTTATTTAGAACCATCACACTTGCTCTACCTTTGGAAATTTTATAATTGAGTTTTGGCTAAATCTTTGTTGTATATGCCAGCAAATTCTAGCCATAGACATTAGATTGTGACCAAAGGCTTTTGCATTGAAGCAAATAGCTTGAGCTGTCTAAGTGTGCATGTCTGTGTACTCAGAAAACATCCCTGTGGCAGACATAAATTGGGTTAATAATACCTTGGATTTTCCCATGAATTCAACTTTCCTCCTGAGATCGATATGGTAGGATGTAAATGTGCCATAGACACAATTTTGTTCCCTCTGAAGCTGCCTGAATTGGTTGACTGTCATTTAAACACATTAAAGGTGCCCAAAAGCAAGCATCTTAATGGGCAGATTAGACCAAATCAGTCAAAAATGAAATAATGGCAGTCATCTTGTTTCTGTGAGTAACTCTACATCTGGACAAGTCCATCGTGACTTTTGTTATATTTGCAGTTATCAGCTGACAGTGATAGCTGACTGCTTCCAGGGAATAAGGTTGGGTTATTTTGCATGACTGCTCTTATTTCCCCTGGACCAGGTCAGATCTGGATTATTTCCTCTTCCATATATGTTAACATGAGCTTGATGGTCTGAGTAAACACGTTTACAAAAGAAAATCAGCTATGCCATCTAAATATATGTTCTGGTGCAGCCACGTTATGCAACTAGCTTTCACCTTCTTTTACCCAATATTAAACAGGGTCAATGGGTGTGTGATGCAAACTTGGCAATTGACCCCTAATGTTTTAAGGGCCCTAATCAGTAAATTAGTATTACAGCTGTACCTGTTAACTGCAGTGCTACAGGTCTCAACGCTCACAGCCCCCTGCAGTAGCCAATATAGGTTTATTACTGTATAACTGTCAGGTCTGGGAACTGGGGCACTAGGGACCGTGGGTTCCGTGATTTGCGGAGCTGTCCGGCACAGGGAACAGTGAGTGGCTGTACAGTAAACGTGGTGTGCCAGAGGTGCATGGTCTAAGATGAGCCTGGTCTTCTCCAGAGCCTCTGATGGTGAGGATGTTGTACGGCAGGGCAACTCCCAGGTTGCGGCCCTCTGACAAATGCTCAAAAGAAGTAGGAAGATAGGAAAGAGCAGACACTCTGGGGTTAAGAGAGGGCACACACAAGTGGATAGCAATCAGCAGACAGACAAGTATGGTCACTCACACCTCACAGGTGAATGCACAGCAATACTACAGGAAATCACAAGGGTCTGAGAGTAAACAGGGGCACACGGAACATCAAGGAGGGAACTGCCAAGCAGGAAATCCACAGGGGTACATGAGTAATCTAGGGGAACAAGGGATGCAGGAAAAACTCCAGAAACCCCGGTAAATAACAAAGTACACAGGAGGATCCAGCAGCAAGAAACAGACTCGTTGCTCGAACCCAGAGCAACAAGTGAGCTGAACCTAAATAGAAAAGGAAGTGAGAAGATTGGCTGCAGCCTTATGAATCCCCATAGGATGACAGCCAAGCACCTAGGACAGAGGGGAAAATCAGACATGGAACCTGGACAAAAGGGACGATCCGGCACGGTTACCAGACGAATGTGACAAAAACTACTGCTCTAATCAGACCTTTGTGTCTGTGTCGCTCCCAGCACCATTACAGGTAGCTTAGTCACCATTCACATGGAGCTTTAAGCTGCAGCTGGGGAATTCTGCGGCAAGAACCTGCAGATTCTTGTGGCAGGAATCCCTGGTATGTCCGTATAGATGTGTCCTCTGTGCCCTTAGAAGGTAATGACAGGCTGAGAACAGGTGCATCCGTCAGTGGTAGTTTGCATGTAATTGTACATGGAACGATTACCTGCGGTTCGGGATAGATGATTTTTCCTGGACACATAATAGCCCCTTGTGAATGCAGGCTTAGGGTGAGCTCAGCAGCCAGATCAACCAGGGAAAGCTCAAAGTAGGCAGCACCAGGCAAGCAAATAATCATGGGGAGATGGAAAGAAAATGAATAACGTAAAGCATATGGTATATTACAGACAGAAGATGTAAAAGTGGATGCGGGCTTTTTGGGCAATTACATTGGTGATGCTGATGGTTAAGCTAACCTCTCCAAGAGGATTTTACATTTGCAAGTATATACATACATGTTTATTAAAGGAATGGTTGTACTCCAGTAGCTGTATCCACAAGTGTCTTTTTCCTTTATCCTCCTTTGTCTTTCAAGGATGTTGTTGTAACATATGGAATTAATGTGGGATGATGTTTTAATGCGGCACGGCTCATTACAGTGAGTGGCAGACATGCCTTTGCATGTGCTGGAAATAGATATCAGGTGTTAAAGGCTCAGACGATGAAATAATTGGCGGTAAACTGGGAGGAACTGCAAGATGGAATGAAACAGAAAATGTACTTAATGAGCACTGGGTCTCTTCATTACCCACCAGTATATACATAAAACACGTGCACTAACATGGCATCCACTGAGGAGGCTTTCATCGCTCAACCCTTTTGTCAGAGCTTCTCTAATCAATGTCTCTCAGGCTCTACACATTGCCTTGAATTAGAGATGTCTCCTTGTCAATGTAGCTCCTTTTGCCTGTAGTAATTGTAATGCTATGGCTATTTCATTCCACCTTGTGATGAAGAATTCCATGAAGAGAGACAGGCACTGTGATATTTGAAGTGTGTGTGTCACTCCCATGTCCAGTTCTTTCCTCAGACCTAAAGATTTGCAGTGGGCTGAGCTTTGTTTTTTTTTTCTCTGCAGTGCTCTGTAGGCACATGTAGAATCCTTTAACGCCCAATTAACTTTAAGTTGTAATCAGTTTAATATATTCCATGCACATCCAAAACAAAATATATTCAGAGTCTTAAAGTGGCCATACACTGTTCGAACTTTGCACGTTGGGTGCCACTGCCTGCACCATTTGGCTGGCATCCCTCAACCAGCTGATTGAAGGAGTCCGTTGGAAAATCTTTGTGCGGATAGAGCTACCAAAGGAACAGCGGGAATTCCTCGATCAACCTGGTCGTAGTGATGATGGAGGAATCTGCTCTATTTTTTTGCATTCAGCCTGCGGGTTGAACAAAAAAATAGAGCAGTGTATAGCCATTTTTACAGTTCATTTTCTTTAGAAAGAAGCCAGAGCAAGGATAGAAATGTCTGTCAATGGATGCAGAGTAAGACCCTTGCTCTCTGTGGGGAAGCAGTGGTCTATCTGAGCGGAAAGGGTCAGTAGGCACTCAGAGGTCTTCCACTAGAGTAAACATATAAAAAGTAGGTTTATTTTACTTTGTATGTGTTTAATCCTGTGAAAGACCATTGAGTGCCTTCTGAACCTTTGCTACATTACTGCTTTTGTTTGGATCACCAAGGCCAATTATGTTTGGAGCACCAATTTTCTGGGCACCAGCCATCTAATTTGTCACAAAATTTGGGGGTTTAATAAGGAGTTGCGCTAATATTGCGCAACATAAAAATTTGCAACTACCACCATTTTATTCTATAGGGTCTTGGCATTCAGAAAATATATAATGTTGGGGGGTTTTAAGTAATTTTCAGGCCTAAAATGTGGAATATAACATGGGTACAAAAAATGAAAAAAAGGCCTCAGTCATGAAGGGGTTAAATAGAATATCTATCTAATCTATCTATCTATCTATCTATCTATCTATCTATCTATCCATCCAGAATAAAACTATATTACTGTACTGAACAGTTTGTATAATTAGCATGTTGTCAATTCCATTAGTGATCCTGAAGCTCCAAGTAATAGAAACATTTTTTTTTAAAACAAGAGACGAATAGCTTAGTATTAATATGTATCAGGCAGTCTTTCCTCTTTCCTTCACTCAGAAGAGGCTGACAAAAATCACATTAGTAATTTGTGTAATTGGCTAAACGTTGTATGATTTTGTTAGCATTGTTCGTGACAGTTGGCATAATGAATGCATCTCATAGCAGTGTGCCTTTCCTCATTAACTTTCAAATGTTTCCTTTTAGGTTTGCCACTGAATTTATTTTAGCTTTTTATGCTGCAATAATTTTACTGTTTATATGACAGTAATTAAAGTGATCAGTTAATTGCTGTTTATGAAAGTGAATATTCATAGACAGCATGACCTTATGTTGATACAGGTGAAGATTGGTTTCTTTTTTATAGTATAAATATCCTTATCCTTACTTCAAACAGCAACTTACACCACTGGTTACCATGAACACATTTGTCATTTTAATTGCTTTTTGAAAGGGTAAGTGTAGCTTTGGGCAATATTCCCCATAACAGCTTCCATTAGGCATAGGATGGACATTAAAACATTACATATCAAAGGGTTCCACCAAGCTGCAAAACTCTTTATTTGTACTGTATGATCTGGCTGCGACAGGCTCCTTTGCCATCGAGGTGGGAAGGGTAACCCAAGTGGAAGACAGAAATAAAACGACTAGATTGGATGACTCAGACCCTATCCCTGTTTTGTACTGTGGCACAGTAAGTGTAAACCAGGAATTCTGCAGTTCAGAAGTAGCCTTTTATTTTCATCATTTTAGTGTCTGTCCCATGCCTTTTGACTTTTCCTTATATTTGGTGGATTCTTGCTCAGTTTATGAATCAGGCATATTAAAGCCAAACCCAGCCAGTCAACTAACATTTTCAGAAGGAGGTGAGCAATGACAGCCTACAGTTGACACCCTTAACTCACAAGAGGCAGGTGTAAGGATCGCTAATGCACATGGCCGCTTTATTATTATTATTTCAGCTCAGAAGCACATTAGGCTAATGTCCGACTTGCAATCCTGCTTTTTACGAGAACCTGCATTGTAGGACACCGCAGGGAGGTGGAACTTTAATCTGCTTACATGTGTTGCCTCCTCATCAGCCGGATGAGCGAGATGTCTTTCTTTCAAATGCAATTTACATTCTGCAGCAATTTGGGAAAAGAGGGAGCGATGACTCATTGATCCAGCTGGAGAGAGAGCCGCACGTACACACAGGCGAGCAGTTTCCCTGCACATTTTAGCAATGCTGTCCCTAGTGAGAGGTCACAAGCAGGACCAATGGTTACCATCAGGATTGTTAGTGTGTCACCAGCCTTACTTGGAGACCTGGGTTGCATACTGGTCAACATTGTGACCTTATGTCAGGGGTAGACAAAGTGATGTGGAATTTACGAGCCAGTCTGTCCAATCCAGGAGCCAGCAGGATTTTTAGGAGCCATTGACGACAACTAGAGAAAAACTTAAAAGTTAGGCACCAACAGTAATTTTTCAGGAGCTTTGGCTGTCCGGCTCCTGGGTTTTCTTCAGCCCTGCCGTATGCACACATGGAGAAGAGATAGCTGAAGGGTCTTTAGTAATGCACAGTTTCCTGATTTCATGCGTATGTGTCCAACTGTTTTAGTTCCTTCTTTTTCAGAATATTGAGGTACAAGATTGGAGGTTTAAATTGTAGCTTTACCTGATTGCGATTCAGAAATAGCAAAATATTTTTTTTTCATTGGCAATTTTTGAGTACCATTATTTATTTTTTGCTGGAAGAGAGGCTGTGGGGCACCATTTAGAAAGGTTGGGTGGAAATATACACAGATAACTAATAACTATAATGGATTAACATAGTTTTAGTACTGACATTGTCACGGGATGACTGCTGGATGGCCTAACTTTTTGGACTCTCGAACTGCCTTTTAAAGTTAAAAAAATTATAAGGTTGCTTTGTGTTAGATGATATGAATATAATAGAAATGATCATTGTCCCTGATAAAGCAATGACTCCCTGTCAAAAAGATTAGGATTATAGTTTTGCCTTTTTTTTCAGCAACCAAGCAGAATTTATGATACTATAAATGCTACTCATTAGATTATCACACAAGGCTAACTGTTACTAGCTTGTTGTATTTTTCGTTACACTTTATTTCAACTTTTCCAACAATTTTTTAAATCTGCAAAAAGTTTTTTTCCTTTTTACAATTTACTTTAATTTTTTTAATAGGAATTCTTAATATGTTATTGTTTATGACAGAAAGCAGCCTGTTCTGCTGAAACAGATAAATATTTGAAATAAGCAATTCACTTTGATTTTGTAACTTCAGGAAGCTCCCACAGTGGTTTCCAGATGTACACAGATCCGTAGCTGTCATATTGTTGTCCCACCATTCAGCAATTCACAGTCTTCAGTCTGGCTTCATTTTTGTGTTTGTTCTATATCTTTGTTCTCTCCAACAGTAGCATATTCCTTTATTGCTCTTAATGTCTGCTTATCATCTCACTGTACAGAAAGCTGTAAATAGCCCATCCCCATGGGTTCTGCAATGTTTTTGTTGACTTGGTAATTGGAAAATGAATTGCCATATTTAAAGGGACATCAAAATTAAATAGTTTTTGTTTTCACAATGAAACCTCTTCTATCTGCTCGCGGCCATCTTTCTGTTTATGCATCCCCTGCACAGAGCAGGAGAGTTTTTTCTAGCAATTATGATAAGAAACTCAAGAATAAAAATGGTTTGAGTACACATTTAGCTATTTTACAGTTAACAGTACCTAAGTATATATAATTGCCTATATCAGGCATGTCAAACTGGTATATTCTCACTGGAAATAATAGGTTTAAGGAACAGGGATGCATATAAGTTTTATGCTATTTGTCAGAATTATTTTTGCTTAAGCACAGTTAACGTTTCTAGATGTTCCCTATAACATAACTAATGTTAACTTTTTGAGTTTAGGTCCTCTTTAACAGGGCTTGATTTCTGAATAGCCAACGTGGGCCATGACTTTGGGCCATCAGGGCTTTTAGGGGTAGCCCATATCTCCCCACATATCATGTTGCTGACTATCAGTATTGTGGCAGTGTGTGCACAATTTGTGCATGTTTGTTGCTGGAATATTGTAATATATACTCTCAGTTTACCTCCTTCAAGGTGATATATGTAGAACAGAATAGAGTAAAAGAATAGATGCTGATATTATAAGTGGGCAAACTGCCTCTTACAACTCCAAAGGCTAGCTAGTTATCTGGGTGGGGGTACTGACAGCACAAGACAGTTGCCATAAAAGGGGTATTGTAAATTGAGGCCACAGTGTATTACATAAAATAAGTCAAATTGAGAGGACTTTGAAATTTTGGCAAAATGTTTAAGCCCCATTCACACCACAGCACAATAGTGGGAACACACCACAGCACAATAGTGTGCGGTTATGCACTGCCCGGAACTGCCAAACATAATGTATGCATCTTTTTTGGTGGGTTAGGCAGCTCCTTTTAAATGAGTGAGCTGCCTTAACACATTGTGTGACATAACACATGTGTGCTAAGGAAGCACAACCATGTGTATAGGGCCTTACAATTTCTAGCTAGCAATAGCAGGTTAATTTCCCACAATATATGGAGTTGCTTTAGAAAGCCTTTCACAAATTTGGAGTAGAATCATTGAGAAAATGTTTCCCTTTAGCGTTTGTACTTTGCTAGCTTCAACATTTCGTTTTTGCGTATTTATACTTTGCATGCTCTGTGCCCTTTTTTGCACATGGGTTAATATGACTTTCAGGACAACTATTGCTGCTCAGCATGGAGATATCCAACAAAGTTTGTCACTTGGTTCAATTTGAGTTTTTGGGATGGAAAATTCCCCCCAAATAGCAGTAAGAACTTGACTGGCGTTCTAACTCTTCCTCTACTCAATCCAAAACTACGGGGGGGGGGAGGGGGGGGACGTTCCTGCAATACTCATTCATGTTTT
>NW_017307920.1:0-29483 GCF_000935625.1 Nanorana parkeri | reverse complement strand
GTGGGGGGGGGGGGGGGGGGGGGGGGGGGGGGGACGTTCCTGACATACTCATTCATGTTTTATTTCAATTCCTGTGACAGAGGAAGATTTCAAATACCAGTTTACAGCCAGGGGACCTTTTATGTCAGATTCGACCATGAATTATTAATAAGAAAATTATTGCATTATTTTCCTTGGCTGTGCGGTGTGGGTGATCATTTAGCAGTGGAGGGTTGCCTCTTGTAGCATATAAAGCAGTCAGTTGACTGAGCTGCCCTTGTTATATCAGCACCCATTTTGAGTAATGCAGAGTAGTGCCCATTATGGTTCAGTGGGTTTAATCTGCTGGATGATTATGAGTGTTGTATTAATTCATGCAGAATATAAGAGGTTTGTAATGTTCAGGCAACAGAAAAATGAAGACATTGTTTTGTGGCTTTCAGAAGTGTCTGGTGAAGTGTATATAGAGGTTCATAATACAAGAGAGCTCAGTGACCCGGAACTTTGTGTTCAACAACATCATGTTTTGTAAAGCAATTATTTTTAATTGTTTTGCCACTATTCGAGATTTGCTCACTAAATTTACCAATGCAGCTTTTAACCTTGACATTAAGTAGTTGAAAAAAGCTTGTTTGCTCTTTATCAATTCTTTCTCTCTGTACACAATCAAGATTTACAATGAAAAATGTTTTTAATATGTGTACGTCTGCCTTTTGGCTTACTTTGTCTTACTGAAAATTCAGACATATCCATCAGATAAGTCACCTATCTGAAGCTGACCATACACTGCTCTATTTGTTTCTGTTTATTCCACGGGCTGAATGAAAGAAATAGACCAGATTCCTCCATTAATGCTACAAGAGCGTTGATCGAGGAATCCCTGCTGTTTCCTTTGTATTCTGACAGCTCGTTGGCTTCCAGCTCTGTTTGTAAGAACAATTTCCGACTGGCTCCTTCGCACAGCTGATCGAGGGATGTTGGCTGAAAGGGTGCTGACAGTGGCACCCACTGTGTGAATTTCGTACGGTACCAGCTGAAATGCACACAGTGTATGGCCACCTTAAGTAATTCACGGAGGGCTTGTTCATACCAGCCCATATGCTAAAAAGACTTGTTTTCGCATGCGGGCTCGTGTGTGCTGTGTGCCAGCGGTGGGAGTGATGCCTTGTCATTGCTGTACAGCATTAGCATACAGCTGTTTTACCTTTTTTTTGTTTAAAGTTTTTTGACATTTAATTCATTCATATTCACCAAAGCTCATCAACGGTGCTGTAACCAGCGCTGACATGAGGCGCGGAATTGTCCGCATTTTTTGCACCACACTGCAACCCACCTCAAGGCAGCTGTGTGATTTAAACAGGGCACATAGAAAACAATTGTTTTCTATGTGCCCTTGCACTGAGTAACGTTGATCAGTTTCTGAAAAACGCCACACAAGAACAAGCATTTATACATGTAAATATTCACTTAGGCTATTGAGGTCAGTAAAAATGGGATATTTTACAACAGATGGTAAAGAGACAAAAGAAAACATTTATAAGGAAGCTGAGGGCTCCAGCTTCTGATTAGATTAAATGCTTAGTGATCTTTATATGCAGTATTTCATGTTGTATTTCAGAGTGAGGATTCATAATACAGTATTGGCAAAGATGAAAGTGCCAAATAGTGCGTGTAATTTACACGGATAATATAACATTATAATCCTTTTTTCTCTAAATGAAAACACCTTTATAATCTCCTTTTCACAGGCTTTTAAGACACTTTTCAAACACCAGTCTAGTAGTAAAATATATCCTTATAGTCTGTCTTTTATACATACACAGCTCAAGGATTTAGCATTAGAAAAAGGGGATTGCCACAAGCACACTAAGCTAGGAATATCATTCATTTCTGCATCGAAAGATAAGCTTAGTATTTGATTGGATAAACATGCTGTATAAACACGTTTATCTAATTTGCTGTGATTCCAGTTTCCAATGAGTTACAGTGTCCCCAACTTATATTTGAAAATGTAGAAAACAAAAACCTTTGTTTTTACCTTGGGATGTTATAAATGTTTAATTAGGTGTTTGTGCTGACCAGTTGGTCTGCGTATTGGGAAATGTTTGCATTGCGCTATATACAGTATATATGGCTGGTGTTTGAAAAGTGTATTAAAAGCTTAATGAATAGATTGTAATGTTATATTATCCCTGTAAATTATACGCACTATTTGGCTCTTTCATCTTTGCCATTAGTGTGTTATGTATTAAAATAGACCCCACTCTGAAAACAGTACCTCATTTGTGTATCACTCAGCTAAAGATCCTTAAATCATCTCTGAAGTGGTGCTGACACTGTCCTTCCTTCTGGAATGTGGTTACTTTTGTTCCCCGTGATCCCTGTATGTGTTGTAAAGTAGTCACTGATCCAAGCTCGCTCCTGTGATGGACTGCAATTTCACTACAAATGAGTAAACTAAACATGAGATTGTAGTCCATCCCGGGAGGGAGCTTGGAGCTGTGACTACTTTACAACACACACAGGGATCATGGGGAACAAAAGTAGCCACCCTCCAATTGTTTTTATTTTGCCGGCATTTTTTCATTTTTTTTCCATTTTTTTACATTTATTTCACTTATTTTCTATTTGGCTCGGTACCACGGAGGCATTCAGTTATTCGCTCACTGCCATTCGACCCCTATAAGAATAGGGGAGAACGGCAGTGAGTGAGCTGCCGGAGCTCCAGATGTAGGGTCGGCTGAGTCGAAGTCCCTCTGCCCCAAAGGCAGCCGTACAGAGCTGATGTACGGCTGAAATCAGCCGTGCTGAGCTGGAGTGAATAGCCGAACCTCATTCGGCTCTGTTCACTTTGGCTCGGTTATTCACTCTTCTGGAGTGTGGCTACTTTTGTTCCCCATGCTCCCTGTTTGTGTTGTAAAGTAGCCACCGCTCCAAGCTCCATGATAGACTACAATCTTACGTTCCGTTTACTAATTTGTATTGAGATTGTAGTCCATCATGGAGCTTGGAGCGGTGGCCACTTTACAACACACACAGGGACCATGGGGAACAAAAGTAGCCACCCTCCAGAAGGAAGGACAGTGTCAGCAACAATTCAGAGATGATTTGAGGATCTAAAGCTGAGTGATACATAAATAAAATACATTGCTTTTAATAGTTAAGATACTTGAATGCATTTTTAAGATTTAACTCCTGAATTTAGTGGCACTTTAATAGAAATGTTCACGTGCTGTTTTCTTTTCTTTTTTTGTATAAATATGTATTAAATGCCCTTTAATATCCCCTCTGGAGTTCAGTCCCTTGCTTATTTAATACTAAATCTCAGAGAGAGATTGGAGCAGTTCTATGTGCCGGTGAGCTAACTGCCACACCAATGCCTTCCAAATCATCAACGCTCGCTACTTGGTATTGTTTTCTATAATGTTGCTGATGTGGGAATTTCATGCAATCTTATCTTTATTAGAAATAAAATGACAGCAGAAACGGGAGCTCTTGATGTTACTCACTGCGGAGCAAGGTGCAGATTGTGTTGTGCATTGAGATTTTATAATGCCGGCGATTACATATGTTTATCTTTGTGTTCCTTTTAATTGGTGTTGACAAGGGTTTCTTCTGTTGCCGTAATGCATTACTCTTGTGTTCATAGGAAGCGAAAGACAACATGCTAGACGAATTTCCTAGTCGAACAATAACATTTTGTAGATGTAATGATTGGACACAGCCTAGTCTTTGAGTTGCTGTAATTTTTATCTCACATTTTTAACAGCTTACAGAGTGTCTAGTTGCTAGACTTCTTTGAAACGGGGCCTGATTCCAGACAACTCCGTCATATTTCTAATAGTGGGAGGTTTCAGAGCTTAGTTATGTGACTGGAGCCTGCAGTGAGCTGGACTGTAAAAAAGCATTTAAAAAAATGGCTAGAACAGGTTGTATATATGTCATATTAAAAGTAGATTGTGTGAACATGTCTGTGTTTTAACACCGCTGCAGTGTTTTCTGGATATCAGCAAGCTGATTCTTCACACAAGAAAGAAACCGGCTGCACACCAGACTATTCCAACATAGATAAAGGAATTTTATTGTATTGGACCTAATACAACAGAGATCCTTTTCTGGGAAACTCCTCTTCACTCACAGATGGGCTTAATCATAGCTGGTTATCAGTCTTCTTTGTTGCCTGGATCTTTTAAAGATCAGTAGATTACTTGACTATGTCTAAGGGCTTGTTCACAGCTTATACAGTGTGTATTCCAGGACGATTCGCTGCTGGAATGCACTGTATCACATCTCAGCTGGCTCCCTGCATTCTGGGGCATGAAGGGGTGTGGCGGTGCATTGAAGTTGGCGGTGCATTGAAGTCAGTGGCACTGCGGCCATGCCTGCAGTGCGATCGCCCGCACCAGAATGCGTGGCACATCAATGCCTGCGTTCAGGTCCAGTGCGATCAGAAAAAATGCTGCAGGGTGTGTGGCTGCAGTGCCATTATCTTCACCAGCCCCCTCCCACCCCAGAACACAGGGAGTCGGCCAGGATGCGATACAGTGCATTCCAGCAGTGAATCGTGATAGATGCACTATATATTGGGTGAACATGCCCTAAATGTAACATTGGCAGGTGGACACAGAGCAGCGCCCAGCGGGGAGGAAGGAAAGCACGGATGCACCGCACCGATGTATCTGCAGGAAGATGACACTTTCTGCTTTTAGCCAAAAGTGCCATTTTCGGCCGGCGCCCCCCCCCGGTTGTTACGCCACTGACCAGAATATATATTAGTTGGTGGCATTCTGCATTGTGCCACCATATTATACAATGCAGAATACCATGCATAATACACTACAATGCAGGATACCATGCACAATACAATGCAGAACACCAGCAGTTATAGAGGAACACCAAATCCCAGCAATAATACATTAAACACCCTGTATACTGTATTATTGCTGGGATTTGTAGTTCCTCTATAACTGGTCAGTGGTATTCTGCATGGCGCCGTATAATCATTATACAGCGCAATGGAGAATACCACCAGTTATAGAGGACTACAAATCCCAGCAATAATAAATTATACAGCGCAGTAGTGTAGTATGTCAGAAAAAAATTATTTAAAATGCACTTACAATTAAAATATGGCAATTGCACATGGATTGTGTCCACTGGAGCTTCTGTCTCTATGATTGCAATGCTCGCATAGATCCGCCCACCTGATGCATTTCGTCACTTTTGACTTCCTCTGAGGCGACGGTCTGCAGAGGCGACAGTATGCATTTTGTGTGAGATTTAACACAGCATTTTCTATATGTACACATTTTATGAGATGTACTAGCACGTTTTTTCCCCCATGTTTATTATGGTTTATAGTGTCTAGACCATTAGACTTAGAGCTTTTTCTTACCATCATCAGCACAGACATTGTGCAACACAGGTGTTGTGTATAACACAAAATTGTTTATCATTTCACATTTCATACAATTTTTTCACATTTTAGGAATATAATTTTTGAGTTTGAAGCGCAGTGCTATTTTCTTTCTTTTTTCCTATTTTGGGTGCACTCACCTATTAAGCACAGCTGCTCTTAAGGTGCCCATACACTGCTCGATTCTCGTACGAGAATCGAGCAGTGTGAACGAAGACGTGCGACCGTACAGTAGAAACGGTCGCACGTCTTCGTTCACACTGCTCGATTCTCGTACGAGAATCGAGCAGTGTGAACGAAGACGTGCGACCGTACAGTAGAAACGGTCGCACGTCTTCGTTCACACTGCTCGATTCTCGTACGAGAATCGAGCAGTGTGAACGAAGACGTGCGACCGTACAGTAGAAACGGTCGCACGTCTTCGTTCACACTGCTCGATTCTCGTACGAGAATCGAGCAGTGTATGGGCACCTTTAGAGTGTTATTTGATTCCTAGCGCAGTTTTTTTCCTATCTACCATATGTTGGTGGGTATTTGCTGTTATGTTTAAGCTGACGTGTTTAAGGAGGGCATGTGGCTATTCTTGTATGCTCACATTGTACCTCTTGTAAGTTACTTTTTCTGTTTTTGTCTGTACCTTTGGAATTGTATGCTGGCTGTTAGTATTTCATAAATAAATTAGGTCTTAACTTCCAGCAAAAGTCATAGAATAATCTTAGATGGAATAGTCTACTAAATTTGCTCTTGTTTGGATATATGCAGTATTCAGATTGCTTGTTCTGTCCTGCCAGTTGACTAGGTGAAGGAACAGAGCTCCCCAGCTGAAAAGGAGGTATCAGAATAGAGGTAGACGGGTACTCACCCCAAGGCTATAGATGGGCAGATGCATCCCCAAGAACAATGTGATAACCTCTTTGCCCATTCTGCAGAGTGCCAGAACCTGCCACGCACCTTGCCCAGTGCTAGCAAGGATACATGCTCAGTACTCTATTGATAGTTTAGGTTTCTCTGTATAGAAGTGGCACATCAGAAATTGTCCAATAAATGGTAGGGATACTGAAAGTTTGGAGCAACACTTGTTTTTATAAAGCCATATGTGTGCAGCCATTGTTCTTCCAAAGGTTATCCAGGAAAACAGTAAACTTTTCCTTAATTTACAAAGAGGGTGCGGCTCAACAATGTCTACCTTTCAGCTCATTCATTTCCATGAGTGAACCAAGGATTGTATGAAGTCTGGGCCTGTGTCTTAAACCATCTATTGAAATGAACAGTTATAAGGGAGAAGATTATTGGATAACCCATTTAACTTCAGCTTTGTCTACTAATTTTAATATCATGTACTTCACATCCAATACTTGAATTCCAACATAGGAACCAGCAGTAACAGTTGCTTATTGTGCTTTAATTCTTGTCTTGCAGGTTCGCATTGAGACAGCAACCACGTTGAAGCTGGATATCCTTTGACTATCTCTGAAACCAGAAATATACTGGTCCATTTGGAAATGCCAATCTAATTAAAATACAATCCACACCTGCTGGGTAGCATCAGTTATCTGGCCGTATGAATGAGTTAAGCATCTGAAAATAGAAATAATTGATCAGCAAGTAAACAGCAATAAAAATAGCAAAACAGCATGTGTTGAATGTTGGATGACCACATTTTTAGTAGTTTAGGTTCTGTTGTAATGCTTGGCAAAGAAAGTCATTATTTCATCCTATTCATATTACAAAAATACTATAATTAAAGCTGCACACAATTTTAGAGAGGACCAGATTAACAATTTCACCATTTGGACATTTAATAACACATTTTGTTTCACTGACTGTATTTAAATTGTGAAAAGTGGCAGTCCATCCAAAACCGATATATAGCTTTTTCTTTTTTCTTTGGGAAGGCAACAGTGAGATCTTCTTACTGCAAATGCTGTCTCCTCCTCACCCATCCTGGAGGTTTACTTTTCCTGTTGCAGCTGAAAGAATTTTGCTTAATTGGCTGCATTTTTTATTGTGAATTATGGATTTAAAAAGGCTTTGGCAGATGGTCTAGATCCAGTTTCAAGTATTAAAAGGGGTGGGAGGGGGACAACTCTGCAGCTGGTCACAGCCCCAATGAATAAATCCACAGTTAAATTTGTGATGACCCAATCTTAGTGTTACTTCAGGTCTTATAACACTGGCCAGGGCCATCTGCAGTGAACTTGCTAAAGAGACTGCTTTTGCTCACATGTTAATTAAGCTTCCTTTGGTGCTATTTATGTAGACTGTGGATGTTGAAAGCACTGCCTAGCATTTTATATTCACACCATATTTTTCAAAACCTGTGAAATATGATAACAGAATATCTGACCATCCATAGTTATGTAGTGCTCACAGATTACTCATCACTTTATAGAACGTTCTATTTACATGAAAAGACAAGGGGACATACGAACGTCACACAGTTAAGTTTCCATGGTGAGAACTAAAGAGAGAACCAATGTCCAGACGTTACTACGCCCTGTCATACCTACTAGTTTTATATTGCAAATGACTTTCTAAGGTAATGATTGTAATCTAATATTGACTGAAGAAAAGATATAGCATTGTTATTACACAACATGAGAGCAAGCTGACTCATATGCATTAAAAAAAGTGTGTAGCCACTCTTGGCTGGGGTAGAAATTGAAACCCCACATTAAAGCAGTTCTGTTTCCTAATGCCATAGAGATCACTTATTCAACATTTGCATGCATACATTTATGGCCAGTGTAGCTAGGTTAACATCAGACCAATTTTCCAGCAGGGGTTTGTTTATATTTTTTGAATGTTGAAGTGGACCTAAACTAAGAACAGTAAACATTTGCTATCTTATAGTGAACTTGTGCCCAAGCAGTACCCTAAACCTTTTGTCTGGAATTGCCATAGGCACTCCTAAGCCTACTGTTTATTTACAGTGTGAGATCTCATGCACTGCTGCCGCTGACTACTTGTTTCATGTGTTTTGGAGTGAGATTTGGTGATGTCATTACTGTGCTGCTCACTGTTCTCCTTGCTGGCGGCTCTATCATGAGGCATCAAAACCCTGTCTTTACCAAGATGGCCAACTCCACACATGCAGAACAAAGCATGGTAAGTCAGTAATGGGAAAAAGATCAGCTGCAGGGAGACCACAGGCAGAATTGGAGACTACTTCTTGCCTTTATGCCTGGCCTTTTTTTGTGACAGCTTCCAGAGTTTAGTTCCTTTTGAAAGAAATTGTAAAATAGTCCTTAATGCGTTTTCTTACCAGTTGATGATTTTGAATTCAGAACAGAACAATTCCTGCCGGTAAGTTTTGTAAAAAAAAATTTTTATAGAGATGTTAATCTTGTAGCACTAGATATGTTGACGTTTTGTATATACAACATACTGGAAACTAATATTTTTTTTAGTATAGGAAGAAATGATTGACATTCCATTTTTGTGCTGTTACTCTTTGGGGAAGTAACAATACAAAGAGCAAGAACATCATAAGATGAGAGGTCATCATTGTAATAGATCCACTATCCCCACTGCTGCAGGTCAAACATGAATGTCAGCAAAGGGAGAAAAAAAAGTAGGACATGTACTAGTTTAATTCAATCCTTCACAGACATCCTCTTTGCCTAGTGGCCATAGAGACAAGTCATCTTTTGTTGTAGATATCATTGATTTCTTATGAGATCTGATCTGTCCATCTCTCACTCTAGTTTTAAAGGAAGGAAAGGTATTTGTGTGCTTAGCACTAACATTGTTGCTACCTAATGGGTTTTCTACTTCACTTGTTGATGTATCTAATATCATTGGCACGTTCTGAAAGGTAAAAAGTAAAGGAATAAATTCGTAGTAGTAATGTTTTAATAAGTGGTCCAACAATTCAAATGAACAATGTAACTGATAAAAGTAAAAACGTTCTACAATTTGTACCATTTTTCCAATCCAGTCCCACATTTTAGGGAGTGTTGACAAGAGTCCCCCCTTTACTAAGGTAGGGGCTACTTTAATATCTTTGCTCTCGATCTACTTATAATATGTCTTAATGAAGGCTAGATTATTCATCCTAAGTAAGCAACCTTCCCAAGCGTTAAAAATGTTTACATTACTGGTGGGTGGAGTACCACATCATAGACATTATTGATCACATCTGCTAAGCTTTGCTGATCGCAGTTACATCACCTTTTCTCCTTATTTTGTGTGTTCTTTTACAGAGTAGTATTCAGTATGCTAGTTAAATGTGCCTTTTATATTGTCAAAACACTTCATGCTTCTGTAAGAAGATATTTGAGGCAGAGCTAACTAAGCGCTAGCCAGCACAGTACTAAGGCTACTAATATTGACAATGAGTTCCTGGCGTTTAATTGTTCTCATATCTCCTGCCTATAAACCTGACGTTTTAGAGGCAGTGCATCGTATGCACATTTTAGGCGTGCTTTACATGCATTTTACCTTGTTTACAATTGAGCTGTATGTAACACATTACTGAGAAATGCATCACAGAGGCAGCAAGCAGGACTAATGCACTGCACCCACAACACACCGAAACCTGCAGTCAGGAATGGGGCAATTGGCTCTGATTGCATTAGTATATATTACAATTATGTAGTGTTAGCACTTTGGATTGCTTTAAAACAAAATGATACAGTCTAGAATGCGTATTTAGACTGTATGTAACCTGTATGCCTGACTCTCTTTAACTAATACAACCATTTTTTTTTTCTTATTTTCAGTATCTGGAATCATTGTTTCAACTACTTTTTCAACTACTTCAGCAAGTTACAGAATGTGACACAAAAATGCAGGTTCTCCATGTGCTTTCATGCGTCATAGAGAGGGTCAATGTGCAGGTGACTATCACTCTTGGAATAGTTTGGATAATTATTAGAAAAGTATCTGGGCACATGCTGCATATTCTTTGATTTCAATCTATTTCACAAAGGGAATGATGCATTGCTTTATAATTCAACTCCATGTCTAGTTTTGACTTCCCTGTGGGGTTTATTCCTGCTTTTTTTTTGATTTAGAAAGCATCATGCCAGTAGCACTGTCTGTACAAATGAAGGTCAAAGGTCTCAATAGAAAGCCTGCTAGTCAGAAAGTAAAGGAGTCATATACTGGTTGGAAAGGCCTTCTGAGCCTTGCCTGAGCAGTATGAATCACTATTTAACAAGTATGGAGGGCACATGAGTGTGTACGTTATTCCCACAATACGACAAAACTGGAACTGCTTTTGTCAAGTTTTCCACTTCATCCTAGACTTCCTTGCAATGGAAATCCCATAAAAAAAACAATGTTTAACAATGTGTGCATTGCAATATTTATCAGGTCATCAATGTGCCAGAAGAACAAAAGATAGTATAATATTGTATGGCTTATTTTGAGCTAGGCCTTATACCTCACTGTTGTTGGATGTAATTTGGAGTCATGAATTTACTCACATATTCAGACAGAGCTGTACATAACAAACTATTCAGTAAGGCCGTATTTCCAATATGGAGCTAAAAATCAAAAACACGGGCATGTCCTCGATCGAGCTGTAGGAAAGCTTAAAACTTAGTAGTTAATACTTGGAACAGAAGAAGCAACAGATGTTGTGGGTCAGTCATCAGTAAGTGAATATAAACATGCTTGAGATTAACATAGGTCTAGACAAAAAAAAAAAGAGAGAGCAGCCGCGATGGACCATTTGGTGTTTTTCTGCCGTCATTTTATGTTTCTGTGTAGGTACCAGGAAATATAATTCAGTCCATATTTGCAAAGACTAAAGTACACCTGTCAGCCCGGGCAATTTAAACTGAACATATGCTGAAAAAAGTACATAGACAGAGGTAACTTTCAGTGAAAACCACATGGCAAAACAAACAGTAGGGCAAGAGTTGTAAGCAGCTGACATTGTGTGCAAAACTTGATTTTTCGCTGTAAAAGTCAAGCCTCCAGATCCCTTAATATGATGGGTGGCCTAATTGACCACTATGGAGACTTGGCAGACAGGAAAGTACCAATCTGAATCATTACCGAGAAAAATTCAAAGTTGTAATTTAACCAGTTCAGCAGCTCACACCTGTACAACCCTTATAGACCAGAGCAATTTTATTGATCTGCCTTGGGCCTGTTTATTTGTTAATAACTTTGTCATTACTTTTGTGATAATCTCTTCCAAAATAAATTTTTTTATGCAATTCATAGACAAAAAGAAAAAATCTTAGAAAAAAATAGTTTTACTGTACATAAAAAGTATATATTTTATGCTATTATTTTTACTGTTTAAAATTACTTAATTTGGGTACAGATCATTGCAAATGCTTTTTTTTTCCATTTTTTTAAAATTAACTTTAGTTTAGCTAGTAATGGTTTGAAAAATTAAAATAGAAAAAAAATTGCCAGGAAAAGAATAGCAAAAGAGAAAGAAAGTTAATTAGGACCAATTAGGGTAAGCTAGGGGTACAGTGTTTATAGAAAAGAATCAACCCCTTACAAATAGTCACATGTTGTTGCTTTGCAGCCTGGAATGAAGGCAGACACAGTTTTTGTTTTATCCAGCTGTATTTACTCAGTGCAACTTATAACATCCAAGTGAAAGATAGAACACTAACATGTCAGTAAATACAGCTGGATAAATCAAAAACTGTGTCCGTCTTCATTTCAGGCTGCAAGCAACCAAATGTGATTATTTTTGATTATTCTTTGTCCCTGTTGCTACCTTGAGATGAGTTTCATTGTCTTGCACAATAAAGCATACATGCTCCATTTTTCCCTCAATGAACCGCAGCTCACCAGAAGTCACCGCCAGTCAGCAAACCTGCAGAACAACTGTGGAGAAAACAAATGAATGGCACGGCATGTGTGGAAGGGTGTGAACAAGCCCTAATTGACATCATATGTAAATTGAAGCTCATTCCTTTGATCTTCATATGAATGAAACAGAAAAAACAAAAGTAACAGTTAGTTTGTATCTCTCTATCTTTATGGGTCTTTAAAAGCACTGCATTAGAAGGTCAGTTTTTTTAAAGCAGTAGTTTCTACAGCTATTGTATTTACACAACAGTTCCCTGCTGTCAGTTTGACCGCCAGGAATCGCTAGCGAGTGCGATAGGAAAAGTGGCAACTGGGCAGGAGGACATTGCGTATTACTGTGCACATCTATAAAGGTAGCATGCCCAGTGTCCTTAACTGTTGAACTTTATATGCCAGAGTTGAGTTTTCTATCCGATTCAGATTTTTACTTATGGTTCAGACGGCTCTTTGTGCTACATTGTAATCTTTCATGCCTCCCTGTCCTAACAAATTGGCAGTGTAAATGTTTTTTCATTCACAGTATGTTTCCAAGAGTATTGCCTATTAGGATCCCAGCTCACATTGTACTTTATCATAATTGTTTCCTGTAAGAAAAGGGGCATATCTTGGGAAACAATTCATTTTAATTGTAACGTCTATACATTGTTTGCAATGATCTAAGAGGGTCATAAAAGGTTTTTCTAGGGTTAGAAGTGCATTTCTGAAAGTTCTTGGGGTCTTGATGCTACAGCTAGGTAACTTCATTATTTTCTGCTAGTATATTAATGTAGTCACCGCTCCAAGCTCGCTCCTGTGATGGACTACAATCTCAATACAAAATAGTAAACTAAGCATGAGTTTGTAGTCCATCACAGGAGTGAGCTTGGAGCGGTGACTACTTTACAACACACACACATGGACCATGGGGAACAAGTAGTCACCCTCCAGAAGGAAGGACAGTGTCAGCACCAATTCAGGGATCGTTTCAGGATCTACAACCGAGTGATACACAAATAAGATACATTTTTGTCAATAGGTAAGGTACTTAAAACTTTTTAAAGCTTTGCGCCTGCTAAGCAGTAAAGGAGCAGCCCTACTCCAGTGTAAAAAAAACACTAAATATAGAAAATTGTACCTATTGGGCCACGCTGTAAATATTAATAAAGAAAAGTGAAAAAACAAGCCAAAAAATAGCACAGAGTATGAAAGGTAAATATAGTGTCAGCAATCAAATACAAAAATAAAATGCAATGCAATTGTTAATCCAACAAGTGTCAATGCAAAGTGCTTCTTTACACTTAAAACAGTCCAAAACTCTTCACCATAATGTGATAATACAACAATGGATCTTTTTCACATGTGCAAAACTTTCAGTGACCTTCACCCATGAAGACGCTCAGGAGTGCAGCTCACCTTAAATGCAGACCCAAAGTTCAGGTCTGAAAGCGTTGTTCCTCCTTATAGCTTGGGTGGAGGAAAGCCCTCAGCGAATCCACTGATAAAAGAACTCCCGCTTTCTTTTAGACTCCTCTGCTGAATCGACCAGGTAAGCCAAGTGGCTAACTCTGCCGATTACCCCAACGTTAAAGGTTGAATATACTCAAAGTCCCATGCAGCAACAGATAAAACAAACATTCGTAGTGCAGACTGTCTCTTATAAAAAACACTTTATAAAAAAAAAACTACCCACATATAATACATGAAAAAATCACATAAAAAAATTCCCGCAGCCGCTGTATGGTCCGTGACCAGCGTTCGTCCGTGACACTCCTAGCTCCACCCTACGCGTGTTGCATCTGTGACACTCCTGACGAAGTCGCGTACAGACGTATCACTCGTAGGGTGGAGCTAGGAGTGTCACGAATGAGTGCTGGAACTACAAATCCCATCATGCAGAGCCCTCTGGGGGTCTTGTCTGTGACTGTCAGAGTCCTGCAGTGCCCCATGGGACTTGTATAGCCACACTGGCATAGATACAGTCCAGAAATAGATTATTGTATGTAACTTGCATACACTTGTTTTAAGCATCTTAGCTCTCCACAGTGTAAGGATGAGGAAGCCATGGTTTTGAGAGTAGTAAGGCAATACACCTGTACAGGTCTTTGGGTATTTGGGCCAAAACCAACCAAAAAAGACCTTCTCTGACATATTTGACAATACTGCTTTGACAGATTTTAATCTGGCTTCAGAAAAAAGCACAGTACAAAATGAGTCCTGGTCCACTTATTAAATGACCTATAAATGGCTAGAGACAAGTGAGGATGCTCCATCGTTATCCTAATTGTTATTTCAGCCACGTTTGGCACTATGGGCCATAACAGCTTACAGGATCCCTTAAAGCTACTTTGCGTTCTAGATTGCTCAGCTGCTTCTAATCCTTCTTGTCAGGGAAATCACAAAGGGTAACAGCAGGAATACACTCATCCTCTTCACTTCCATTACATTACGGGATGCCACAGGGCTCAATTTTCTCACAATGTTACTTGCAATATACAGTATGTGATTCGATTGGCAAAGATCATCCAACGCCAGGGTCTTACCTTCCATTGCTATGCAGATGATACACAAAGCTACATGTCTTTCAAACCAGATGCTGAGGACCTTGTGAACTCAGGTTTTGTTTTACTAACACACAAGTGGATGAACTGTAACTGGCTTTAATTAAACCCAGACAACACAGAAAGGCTTGTAATTGAAGGACAGATGCTAGATTGTAAGCCCTCACAAGCAGGGCCCCCCTTACCATCTTGTCTTGAATTGTATTGTGATTGTAATATCTTCCTTATATTGTAAAGCGCTGCGCAAACTGTTGACACTATATAAATCCTGTATGATGATAATAAAAACAGCGAACCCGTCCAGCTGGTTTAAACCTTGGAAATACAATTCTTATGTTCTCAGACTGTGCGCAGCCTGGGCATGAACCTAGGTACTGACCTATCGATTAAACAACGGGTATCATCTGCCACCTGGTCCTCCTTCCACCTGTTCAGGAATATTACCAGAATAAAACATCAGATTCTAGCAGAGGATATACCAAAATTAGCCCATGCTTTTGTTTCATTCAGATTGGATTACTCAACTCCCTCTACTATGGTCTCCCTGAGAAAGAACTATGTTGTTTGCAGCTGGTACAGAATGCAGCAGCCAGGACACTCGCCTACCAATCCCATCACTGCCACATCACCCCAGAGGATATCCTTCAAATTCCTCCTTCTCACTGATAAATCACTAAATAACTTGGGCCTGGTTATGCGCCTTAATTTCTGGTTACTCAAGCTCCCTCTACTCCTCAGAGAAAGTGAAACATGACATGTAGCCAGAGTCGTCTTGACATCTTTTGATCCTTCTGCCATGCAGCACACACAATATGGAACTCAGTATCATCTATTGTCCAGAAAACACCCTCCCTGGATGCTTTTTTAAAGTAGACGCATGGAAAATCCTTCTCTTGAAGTTTCCCAGCACCAATCTGATCAACACTTTGAGTCCTCAGGGGGAAAGAACTATAGAAGTATTATTACTATTATTTTTACTATTATTATTTTCATGTAGCCAAAAAAGATGAGAAGCTTTCTCCACATTTTAGGATCAGGGACAGCAGTTATTAGTATGTGATGTGAGGAACAATTGTTGTGCATACCTTCTGTTTCAAAGAGAACCTGCCATGCTACAAATGCAGTTACCCATTTTTCAGTAAGAAATGTATGTCTATGCTAAAACTAAGAAATATTTTTTCAAATGTGAATACCTTCTGTTTTAAATTGAACCTGTAATTATAGAAACCCAGGAGCTGTTATTAATATATATGTTTTAATATTCTACCCGTCCACATGCCGCCGTGTTTAATCTGCACTGCCAAACAACATCTTGTCCCTGGTCATTGACTTAGTCAAACGATGGGTATGCCAAGCTAGAAAATTAAAGGAAATCTGTCAGGGAAAAAATAAAGTGTTGGGAATATAAAGCAAATGTACCTAGGGGTGCATATAACATAAGCCTGCAGGCAGTTATGGCTGAATGGCAGGCCATTGGGACTGGGAACGCTCTGGCATTTTCCTGTTAGTGCAGAAACTACCTCACCTTTTCCCACCTTATTTGTACATATTTGTATTGGACAGTGAGGCAGCCCATCATAGTGATGGACCAGAAGCGGCAAGCTTCTTCGTTGCCGGGTGAGCTTTTTTTGTCAGAATAGTTATTGGCTGTGTCTGCAAGCTTTGGGAGAATGTTGGAGGTATGTACACATCTAGGAGCCTGCACATTATACTGGCAGCAGTTTTTTTTATTGCTCTCACACCAATAAGAGAAATTGTTCTTTAAATCAGTAGGCATTGGTCACCCGTACTTCTTGATGACAGGTTCGCTTTAAAAAGGCAGAGCTGTCTTTAAAGATTGCAAATGTAAGACATATCCCAATGTAGTATTTGGTTTGACTTGTACTGTTTGTATTTTGCATTCTGTGTTGATGACCCATCTGTAACGCAATGTCTTTACCAATTTCAATCCAGATCAGGCCCTACGTTGGCTGCCTAGTCCAATACTTACCTCTGCTCTGGAAACAAAGCGAAGAGCACAATATGCTACGATGTGCTATACTAACAACACTAGTTCATCTAGTAAAGGTAAATGACGGAAAATTCTGATGTTCTTGTATTTAATAAAGTGCCTCACATGATCTATTCTTAGGTTATTTATTACACCTCATGGCAGGGGTTGGCAACCTCTGCAATTCAGGTTTTGTGAAATTGCAAATCCCATGAGGAACTGCAAGAATGACGGGATTTGTAGTTTCACCACAGCTGGAATGCCAAGGTTGCCTACACCTGCCTTATGGGATGCAAGTTGTGATAGACTGTGCTAAAATACTCTCAGTCTTTGTTTACTTTATTTTCACCTCTTATGCTCACTGGATTGTATTTATGGCGGAGCAGCATTAGGGCAGGAAGTGCGTTAGGCCTGCAAATCGCTACCTCCAATCTCTTCTCCATAACATGGAGGGAAGGTTTCTTTTTAGTCCACAGATTGTGTGAACAGTGTGAACAGGGCTAGTTTAGAATTTCTATGTTGTATTGTCAGTACTCTGCTGGTAATTAGGAGCTCATTGGATTGCTGGCAGGATCAACAGCTTTTTTTTTTTAAAGCACTTATCTCAGACAAATATAACAAAATGCTTTTAATGGTAAGAGCCCAAAAGGATGCCAATATAAGAAGTTCATTATTAGGGTTTACATACATTTTGAAATCACATAGTCCAGTATAATATATAGGTGTTAGGTGTCTCCCATAGAAAATTGTGAGGCTATTACCTGGTTCAGGACTGCCTAATGTAAATAAACGGGGGCATCCTAAAGCAGTTATACCAAGATCACGGCTGCTGCACCGTTGATAGCGGTTTAGACAACCGGCAATGGCTGTTCACTTACAAGGAATCCGGCGGCTATACAGCTGCCTGATCGCTTGTACAGTGGCGGGGAGTGTGCACAGCCGGCAACTATACTGGGCTCTGCTGTCCCCCATGCAGGCCCAAGACCACCATGGCAGGTCTGTCGACTACGATCTGAGGGAGATCAGCACACTCCTCTCCAGTCACTGAACCCGCAAGCGATGTTTATTATATCTCTTCCGGTTTCAGGCTGTCATTTTTCCGACTGCTGTAGCCAGAGAAGAAGCTATTGAAGCAAATTGCTTCTTTGGGGTACCTAGGTGACATTAATGGCCTAATAGGCCCCTGAGGACTCCATAAAGAGGATCTGTCACATCCTCTTTGCTATTACATAAGGGGCTAGGGGGTTAGCCCCCTATGTGCTAGCAATAAAGTTAAGTGAAAAACTATATTCTGTTTCTGTGCACTAAATTTTTTTAGTGTATTTTATCACACACATACTGGTTTGATAAACATTTGCGCAAATACCGTGTGACATAAAAAAATTGCAACTATCTTTTCTTTATTTTTTATAGGGCTTCTGCTTTCAGAAAATATATAATTGTTTTGGAGGTTTTATGCTGTTTTCTGGCCAAAAATTCAGATTTGATCATGTGTGCTAAAATTGAGAAATTGCTCTGGTTGGCAAGTGGTTAAAAGATAACTTTTTATCCCATAGTTCTCTTTAGGATCACCAGAGGACATATACTAATGTCCTCCCGTGACCCACAACCCAGTATATGGCAGGCTTTTGCCCGCTATATGCTCAGAGCGCCGCAGCCGGGACGGATCCCGACAATACTGTCTATCTAGAGGCAGCTAGGCCTGCCCCCTCCCCTGTCCGTTCCTCCAGTCAGCACTGGAGGATTGGAGAGGAGAGCGGGGGAATCCCTGTGGGGATCGGTGACTGACATCCACCACTCTCTGCAGGGAGATGATCAGGAAGTGAGTGAGCGGCAGTATGTGTATGTGTTCGCTCACCTACTGATCTATAGAGCAGACGTGCGTCAGTTTCAATGCCACAGGTCGGCTATAACTATGGGGATGAGTGTAATTTGCTCACCTCATAGTTCTCCTTTAAGATTATTCAGCAATATGTCCAATGCCGATATAAAATACATGGTAACTGAACTCCATGAGCATTACTACCTCTATAGTATAAATCATTTGATGCATTTTCCCATACGTAAAATTAAGCCAGTGCGTTATTGTCAGAAATATATATTGTAATGGCAAGGTTTAGTTTTGCATGATGCAATACAGTACAGAGACAAAGTCCTCATAAACACATAAACATTGAAGCAGCGGTTTAATGATTTTATTTGATTTTGGGAACAGGGCTTAGGCAGAGACAGCCAGAATGTATATCCATTCCTGCTTCCTGTAATTCAGCTGAGTACAGACGTGTCCCAGCCACCACACATCTACCTCCTGGAAGACGGCCTGGAATTATGGTAAGCTGCTTGAAATATGAATGTTCTCTTCTTCACATTAGTCAATAGAAATGTCTGATAATAGTGCAGCTTCCACATGTGATTATTTTGTCTCAGCTGCGATAAGATTTCATTATTTTAGGATTACCCAAGTGTGAATCTTCTATCTCATTTCTGTTTGTACATTTGAATACTTTTGATTTTTTTTTAACCCAGCTGTAACAAAAATGTCGGTTTCCACCATGACAGTCCGGCATCTGTTCCCTCTTCACTCTGTTGTCCAGCAAGCTAGATTGCATGTTCAGTTTACTGCAAAATTGAAGCTATTACTGTGAAGTTATATTTAATACTTAGCCCCAAAATGTGTTGGTTTTAGTCAGCCTGATTTGTACTGAAAAAAGGGACTGTGTACAGTCCTTGTGCAACATTACTAAGCAGACAAGTTCAGTATGTTGTCATCAAGAGCGTGTGTTATCATGTACATAAATCAGCAGTTATAAACATTTACACATTTTTGTAAACTTTATTTACGTTAGGCTAAAACAAACATATCTAAATCCAAAAATTACATTTTATTGCTTTGGTTCCGTTTGTGCCGATTCAAAATAGCACCCTTTTTGGCCAGTCATGTGACCGAACTTGAAACAACAACACCACCTAGTGTATCGTTCCTCCACAGAGCTCAGCTGCGGAAGGATACGCGGGGGAACATTATACAGTACAACTGCAAGTGGCTATAATACAATAGTACAGTGGAGGATTGTGCACAAGGGAAGGGACACAAAAAAACTGTGGACACCTACAGTGGTGAAACTTTCTTTTTCACCACTTTTTTTTTTTACTATATTAAGGAGAAATTAGCAAAAAAAAACAAAACAACCTGTTTCCCCTATATTAAGTTATGTAACATTTATTAATACCCAATTTTTTGGTAAAATATAAAAGACGAGGTCGCGTCGGGTAAATTGACACCAAACATGTCAAAACTACCAAACCCTAAATTGTCCATAGTATGCCAGTAAGTCCTTCTGCACTCCTTGCAGCTTCTCAGACCAAATCACATTGGTGGTGCTCGTAGTGATAACCACGGATGGCACTGTGTACATCAAACCGTAAAAAGTGAGGATCACCAGCACTCAGAGGATGACGTTCAAATAACAATGTCGGTTTATACGGATAAATTGTCACATATATCACAATAGCCAACGTTTTGGACCACAAAGGGTCCCTTCAGCAGGGCAATATACCCTATTTGCTGGCGTATAAGACAACTTTTTATACTTAAAAACATCCCCCTAAAATCGGGGGTCGTCTTATACGCCGGGTATACAATCTAATCTGTCAGCCCGCTGGATGTGCGGTAATACTGTATGTACGGTAGCTTCTGCTACATTCAGTATACCGCGCTGAGCCAATCACGGCGAGCGATGTACACAACCTCTGCCAATCCGAGCAGGCTTTGTATTCATTGGCTCAGCACGGTATACTGTATGTAGCCGAAGCTACCGTACATACAGTATTACCGCACATCCAGCGGGTTGACAGATTAGTGGGAAGTCACTAGATGAGAAGATACTTTGGGGTGCACAGGAGTCACAGGACACAACGGGGTGCACTGGGGTTACTAGAGAACACAGTATGCTGTTGAGTGCAAAGGGTGCATAGGGGTGCCCTGGGACAACTAGGTGACATAGGATGCTCTGGGGTGCACTGGAGTCACTAGATGACACAGGATGCTGTGGGGTGGTCTAAAATCATGTGGTGCACTGGGGTCATTAGCGCGGTAGACTGTATGTAGCCGAAGCTACCGTACATACAGTATTACCGCACATCCAGCGGGCTGACAAATGTGTATTTAAACATTATTTTGGGCTTTACTCGTCTTATACGACGAGTATAGCCCAAAACCTATGTTTTAACTAAAAAATTAGGGGGTCGTCTTATACGCCCAGTCGCCTTATACGCCGGCAAATACGGTAGTGACCTATCGATACAGATAAACCAATATTACCAATATTTTTTTTGATAGAGCGCATCAGCACCGTCGCTGCACATGCACAGCAGCTGTTGAACAAGTGAAAGTAGTGGGTCAAACTGAGGGACAGATCGAGCTTCCTCTCATTAACATACAATGCTTATTTAACCCTTTGTTAGGACAGGCAGTGTTCAGAGCTAGTTTACAACTGACAAAATCGTCCAGCACAGTGCAGATAGGGTTAATTAGAGTAAACATAACTTCCCACGGCCCCCTCCTTAACATTACATGGGGGGGGGGGGGGGAAGCTAGGTAGGATTTTTATGCAAGTAAAAATCACTTAAAAATGTAAGCAGCAATTTTTAAATGTTTTTGTTATGCAATGTGAATGGGGAATTGTAACAAATATAAATTAGCTGTTATCCCAATTTGGCTTCAAAAGTGGAATAGCACTTAAGCTTCACTCTTTGGTAGGTGATTATGAATGGAGAATATTTTTCTTTCCCAGGGAAGCTGGGCTGACTATTCCCGTCTTCTAAATTAAAAAAATTATATATTTGCCATGGACCGTAAAATAAGTCTTTCCTTTACACTGTACCCTCCTAAAATCTTATATTCTTCTCCGTCATTTGGAAAAATCATCAGATCTTTCCATAGGAACCTGCTTCCTTTTATGCTTGTTACACTTCAGTTAACAACACGCCCAGTAGCACACTTGGTGCATGTTTCTCGAATCTATACATCTAGTATGAGAATTGCATTTTTCTCTCCATATTTCATGTTTGCCGAGTGCAATAATGTCATAGCTATTGAAGAGCCATTTTGCGCGTGTGAGTTATGTGCCTATTTCCTGGGTTGTTTTCCTCTGTGTGGTTGACGCAGTGATTCTATGGTGACAAATGCTTTCACAGGGAGACACGCTACGTCTTTTCCCCCCACCCCCTCCAGCAACTAGCATTCAGAACATAAATAAATTACCCGGAAGATTTATATTTACAATCAGTAGTAATGAATTGTTATTAGCGTATGACGCACAGGAAGCATTTAGCGGCGACTGACCTCCAACTGCCAATCTGAAGTCACTAAAAATGAGGGTCATTATTCTTTATGTGAAACGTGCATTTTCCTGTACTGCCTCGGCCTGCTTTATAAATGATTTCATGTGTTTCTTTGTGGTTTCTAGACTTGACTTGGTTGTACTGAGTATACTGTTTACTCCAAGATCAAACTATTGCTTGCTTTTATATTAGAAACTTTTACAGTATGGAGATGGAGATTTATTAAAATATCTCCTTACTGCAGTCTAAAATAACATGTATTTTATAATATAAAAATCACTTTTGTTGATCGATCTTGTAAATTATGATGCATTCTCTATAGGGGTAGGTAAATATGCCCCTCCCACCACGGGCATGACTCCCAAAGGCAGATGCATGATGGCATTTGTAGTTTCATCACAGCCAGAGGGCCTCTGTTTTCCAGCTTGGATTGGCAGCTGAGGGAAATATATCATTGTCCAAGGAGCCAATCTATTATGGAGAGCAGACATCACTATCCGCTGTTCATTATACTCCGTAGTATTTCTCAGTACTGCAGCCAACAATTTGGGACCCATTCATAATGAAGGCCACTGAAATACTTCTCTGAGTTGTCTCTGCTTAACCCAGCAGAGAAGACACCATTATTAGAGGAAAGACAATGCTGGTGATTGGCAATTTGGGACCTGAACATTACATTGTGGGGGAATAGGGTTGTGTCACTTATTACCCCATCCTGAGAAGTACCAGTAGCAGTGGCAGGGATCTGAGTGACTGAAAGTAAGTTTAGGCATGATAGTGTTCCCAGCACAGGGCAGAGGGATGGTTTTGTTGTTTTAGGGCCTGTTCACACTAAGCCCGTACATTAATTGAATGGAGCCGCCCGATTAACGCATGGGCTTAAGGCACCCTTTTTTTGGTTTTGGTGCGGAAATCTCTCCACTAAGCTCCAAAACTCAAAACAGGTAAAAATCTGCAACAAAGTTTGTTATTCCTGCTCCAAAAGAGATCTATTAGTAGCCCCAATAATACAAATGACAGCCTAATTTCAGGTCGATACTTAGGAGTCTATCAATCAATGGTTTCACAGTCTTCTCAACTGTCACCCATGAAAAATGTCCTGTCAATAGAGAGCCAAGGAGGATGCTCAGTTAAGCATGGACGATCTGATAGCCCTCTTTTAGACCACCATAAATATGAACTCTCAGCTTCATTGAGCATTCACGTTTATTCTGTGGGGGGGGGGGGGGCTGGGATTATTTCAGAGGAAGAACAGCAGTCTAAACAGGTTTTCTAAGCTGCAGCCATCATCCGGAAAAACATCTGCCTGATCATCTAGTCATGAACAACTGCTTGACAACAATAATCCAATAAGCACCCACTTACTAGTTTCCCGCAGATCCTCACTACTTTGTCTGGTTAGCTGCTTAACAAACGATCAGTGAGAGGCAAGAAATGGCTTCCTTTGTTGCCTCACGCTGATCGTTAGTTGAGCAGGAACCAGACAAAGTAGTGAGGATTTATTTATTTATTTATTACAGGTATTTATATAGCGCCAACAATTTAGGCAGCACTTTACATAGTTGCACATGCATACATAGAGGACCAACTAACAGAGGAGCCAATCAACCTACCAGCATGTCTTTGGAGTGTGGGAGGAAACCAGAGTACAAGAAGGAGGCACAGGCAAGCACAAGGAGAACATGCAAACTCCTTGCAGATAGTGACCTGGCCGGGATTCAAAGCGGCAAACCCCAGTGCTGCAAGGCAGAAGCGCTAACCACTATGCCAGGATCTACTGGAAACCAGTAAGTGGGTGCTACCATTATAGAGTCAGCTAAGCTACTCATGTTTTTCAGCAAGCCCTGCAGCCATGGCGAAGTCACTCTATTTAGCCTATTTGTATTCCTTTAGAATTCCCTGCAGCTAGAGTCCAAGGGGTACCTAACAGAGTCACTAGAAGTTTACTTTATGAAGCACAAGCTGTATAACGTCGTCTCTTTGCTTCCTGTGTCACCAATAACATTCAGACTTCTGGCCTTTCTGTATGTGAGAGACACTCAAGTAGCTTGCAGTTTGTGTGTTTGGGAATAGATCTCCTCGATCATAATCAGGGGTTTCCAGATCACCAGGAGAGGTGGACTGAAGTGGCACAGCAGTAGCTAAATGGAAAGCAAGATGTTTGGTTTAAATTAGGGATGCACTGATACGAAGTACCGTACTCGGTACAAGTACAGATACTTTTCCAGCTCCAAGACTAGACTAGAGAAAAATTCAAAAGTTAGGAGGCCGCTGTCATTTGTAAGGAGCACACGGAGCTCCTGGGATTTGTACATCTCTGTTTTCATGTATGATTTTGTTTTTATAAATATAAATAAAGGGATGCACCAATACCAGTTTTACAAGTACTGATACTTGCCAAAGTACTCGCAGATACAAGTACTGATACAGTTTTGTTTATTGTCATGTAACGGTTTTTCTAAAACAATACAGACTAATGATTTCAGGACCGTGGTGGAGCGCCAGAGCCAGGTCCCAGCTACAACCGCTGCAACCCTGGTAGTTCTCATGAAAATGCTAAGTATCGGCACTGGTATCTGAACTGGTATCGCTGCATCCCTAGTTTAAATGTTGCATTTCAGCTTTGGCTTGAGCGTTTCCACTTAAAATACCTCTAACATGAATGAAGCCCGGGAATGGTCCGAAGATTTTCCGGCCCGCTCCCTCGATCAGCAGATCGAAGGATGCCACCTGAAAGGGTGCAGACAGCGGCACACACTGTGCAAATATTTGGCAGGTTCCTTAAAAACCGGCAGAAATTGTCACAGTGTATGGAACCCCTTAGATCCTTGAGGACAGGAACTGATGTAAATGAATAGTATGTAAAGTGCTGCATAAACTGATGATGCTATAAAATTACCTGTAATAAATAAATGGAATATAGTTCACGTTTGTTGTTTTTTGTTGTAGGTAATGATGTAAAAATCAACTTCATACAGATGATTTCTGAGATATAATTGTTGAGTGTTTATCATTTGTGCTATTAATGTGTTTATATGTATATGTGAATTCTTTTGTCTACAGTGTTACTGTGGGCGAGCTGATGAGGGCAGCACCAGCATGCTGATTGTGCCAGTATTTGTCTTTGCTCTTAAAATGACTGCAAGTGTAATTGCAGTTAACATAAATGTAAACCTTTTTTGTGAGATCTCTAATTGATCTCATGTTGATTTTAAATAGTTGCCAACATTTTAAAATAGTTTGCTGGAACGGTTGGCTGTTGAACATTTATGTCTTAGAGGGTCCAAAACCACTGTACATCTAATAAATGTGTATTTGTAAAATTACAACATAGATCATTTTGGCACACAAAGTCACAATGATCACATGCCTCTATATTAGGCCCCTTTCACAGGTGTCTGTTCCGATTAGCAGATGATTCATTCACAGATCCCCCGTTGATCAGAGCAATATGGAACAGATGTCACTCTAACCAGACCCACGTTAGGTCTATGGGCAGGCGGATGTAAGCGGGCAGGCGGATGTTTACATCTGATTACCTCTGATCCATCACAATCACTCTGTTCGGTTTTTAGAGTCGGGGGTAATTGAATGTAAACAGACGCACATTACCTTGAGCTTCTGATCAGATCCACCTGAAAAACTGATAAGCGGACCTGATGGGACCACCCGTGTGAAAGGGGTCCTAATCAATCAAAGGGAATTATGGATTTTTATCACAGGTCATCTTTGAATACCCGGGCCTTTTCCTGTTAAAATTTCTTAAAACTCCTTTAGATTCATCTCCCCGTTTAAACTTGAGCTTTCTGTGTTATCTTCCAACACGTGCTTCTTCCCTCTTTGTACTATTGACTTGAAGTTTATACATACAGTAAACTCCCAGTTATCGGCACCCATGGGGATCAGTAGATGCCAGATAACTGTAGTTTCTGGTTGCTTAAGAGATAATAGTAAATTGCAAGCAACCCCTCCTCGATTTTTTTTTTTTTTTGCTGGTTGCTTGAATGCCGGATAATGAAGAGTTTACTGTAGTTCTAAATTGAATGATCATTAGAAATGATAGTAGCACATCTGGAAAATAGTGCTAAAAAGACACTATTATTGTTTTGCTTTAATTTTTAAAGGAAAAGACAATTATTCTGTTACTGGTGAGCCCTTCAGGAATTTCACATTCACTGGCTGGAAAAATGGTGTCACTCAAAGGTCATCTTTTCATTCAGTTCTAATGCTTATGGTTTCCGTACATCCAGAAACCGAGGTCATGTTTATCTAATGTTTCCCCCATCATGGATGACTGGGAAACTCTCTTGCGTATTGCGTTTTCTCTAACAGCAGAAATATGACTGCAAATGTCAACATTCTGCTGGGGATTTCATTGTTACCTTTGCTATTATTTGCCTCTAAAGAAAAGGATTGGATTATTTAGATTTCACCCATTATCCTTGCACTAAGAGATAAGGAAGTATATATTGTAATTTTGAAAGGTTGTTATTACATATATAACTGGAGAAAGGTTAACTCGACTTTAGGAAAAATATAAAACATCCTAAATAATAAGTATTCTAATAATATAACCCCATAACAATAAATCCACTATTTGTGCATTTAACCTTATCCTCTATAGGGTAATAGGGTGAATGTTGTCACTCTCAGACAGGGTGAGTGTTAATTGAGGGATTACCAGGTGAAAATAACAATTGAAATGACATGGAAAACATGAACTTCCAAAAATCATGACAAAAATAAGTATTAGTGAATCTGTATTTCATTGTATGTATGAATTTATTTCTATTCTGTTTTGCTTCTTTTATGAAAACGTAAAAAAAAAAAAATGTCCCTTCCATCAATTGAAGGACATGGCAGAAATCTTAAATTGATGACCATTTGATTTATATTGCCACCTTCAGGAGTAGTACACTAGGCAAAACAAATCAAATCACAGGCTAGGGACTGCCCCTGACAGTGGCCAATCCCCATAACAGCCAAAGGGAGCTCCGTTATACCTATTTTATGTATGCATTTTTTGTTGTTATTTTGTTTTGCTTTTATGAAAACTTAAAACACTTTTTCAGTTTGCTCATGCTGTTGCATATTGTACATTTACAAGGTAACATTTACATAACCAAACAGCAAATATTTTGATTTGCAGTTGATGCTGAAAGTTGGGTCACCCACCAATTGCTTGTTTCGTTCAGGACTTTGGTGAAGAGTTTGTGTACCTTTGTAACTTAACCACTGATTGTCTTGTTGCATTTATTCTTCCATATAATGAGGAATAGAGGAGGAATTACATAACCGTCACTAAACCTATGTTAGCAGGATGTCACCACTGGAGCCCACATTTGTTATGGCAATCAAGTGGGTGAAAAGCAAACAGATTTATTCAAACACATATGAAGTAGTACAATTTGTTAGGATATGTATAAAAATAGATTATTAAAGTGACACTAAACTCAGGAGTTAAATCTTAAAAATACATTCAAGCTCCTTAACTATTAACCAAAATGTACCTTATTTGTGTATCACTCGGCTGTAGATCCTCAAATCATCTCTGAATAGGCGCTGACGCTGTCCTTCCTTTTGGAGGGGGGCTACTTTTGTTCCTCATGGTCCCTGTGTGTTGTAAAGTAGTCACCGCTCCAAGCTCGCTCCTGTGATGGACTACACTCTCAATACAAATTAGTAATATAAACGTGAGATTGTGTCAGCACCAATTCAGAGATAATTTCAGGATCTACAGCCAAGTGATACACAAATAAGGTGCATTTTTTGTTAATACCTAAGGAGCCTGAATGCAGTTTTGAAATTTTAGTTTAGTGTCACTTTAAGACATCATACAAAATGCCCTTCCTTTTCTAAATGTTTTTCTGTTGATGGCCCACCAATGTCACTTAATGCATTATACAATATATATATATATATATATAATGTCTGTATGTCAAGGTAAGTAATAACATGATGGTGGGGCATAATTTTCCCTCAACGCGTTTCATGGAAATACTATCCACTTCTTCAGAAGGACCAAACTGAGGCATATATGACACTTGAAACCTTAAAGCATTTTCTTTTCATCTTTTATAAAAACACATCTATTTACCCGTATATCTCAGATCCCAGAAGTGTGTGTGTGTGTGTCGGGGTGGGGAACCCCAGGCAATAGAGGACAAGGGGTATCTGGATTCATCCAGTGATCTGCCAACTAGGACACTGTGGGGGAAATTTTGTGACAAAATTGCTATTGTAGGATCTGTACTTACCAGGGGGGCATTTACTGCAGTGCCGGCTTTCTACTGCTAATAACAGCGAGTACAGGGAACATTCATGTTTATGTACATATACTCTGTTCTGTCAGTTTTGTCACATCTATGATGTTACAATGATCTCCTGTATTTATTTCTAGGTTAGCAACATTGGAAAATTGCCTTTTAGTAACCCCTGAACTCCTCCGGATCTTCCAGAATATGTCTGCTTTACTAGGTATGTGTTTTTAAAGGAAGCATGCACTGAGAGAAATATGTAGTCTAGTCTGCCAATTTCAGGATGTTCAGATCAGGGCTTCTGGCTTTACTTGATGCATGCTTCTACATACAGGTTTAAAGTGGATCTATCATTAAAATGTATAATTGAAGCATGTGCCAGTATTACCAAATCACATTATTTTTGAGTAGAAAAATAACTCTTGTTCCCCAGTGGTCAGGCTAGACAGTTTCTGGTCTCATTGTCTGACTATAACATATAACTGCAAAGAGTATGTTGTTTCTAACCAGTGGTGAGATTGAAGGATCAAAATGGCTAACCCCATGTTCATAGATAATTACACACTACATGCATCAACAGTGGTTTAATACAATAGCATATACTGATTAAGGTGAAAGTACATTAGGGGGGATTTATCAAAACTGGAGCAGACAGAAACTGGAGCAGTTGCCCATGGCAACCAATCAGCTTCACTTTTCAGTTTATTCAGTTAAGATTTGAAAATGAAAGAGAGAAGCTGATTTGTTGCTGTGCACAGCTGCTCCTGTTTTTGGTGTACGTTTAATAAACTGTGAAAGCGTGTGATAAGCAGTGAGAAGGCTTTTCTCACCTTAGCAAAGTGAAAAGTCTAGAAAATGCTGTTTAATAACCCGTGATAAGTCAGGTAGGAACTGAAATATCTCACCTCTTCTCATCCTGGTGATAAGTACACAGAAAGTAATGGGAATGTACCTGTTTAATAAAGGGAGAAAAGTAGAGAACAGCTTTATCACTGGATAAGTATTGTGCAAAGTGCCCTTGATTTAGCACCCTGTCAGACCTGGTGATAAAAGCCTTTTTCTCAAGAAGCACTGAGCAAAGATACAGGAACTTGTCATAAACCTAGTTTCTTTAGGAACCTTCAGGGACATTTAAAATAAAGCACAGATGCTCCTCTTCTGGATTTCTGACA
>NW_017307919.1:338073-340524 GCF_000935625.1 Nanorana parkeri | reverse complement strand
GCATCCAGAGTCAGCACGTGTGTGAACAGAGAGGGGCTGGGAGGGGAGCCCGGGCGCGGTGTGTCCTGTGGCTAGCCTGGGAACCCTGGGTATTCCGGTTCTCGGGACTCATCCTGGTCAGGGGTCAGGGTTGTTGTGCCTCGTCCCTGCTTCCTACCTGACAGAAGGCCGGCCGCCGAGGAGCGGGTAAGCGCCATCTTGGCTGCAGACGAGGCCGCGGTAATCGGCGGCTGGCGGGTAAAAAAGTTGTAGAGGGAGGCAGATCTGGGGTCACCGTGGGTGCTGTGGGTCCTCTGCTCCTTGGGCATGAAGGAATTCAGGGCATAGGGTTCGTTAAGACGTCGGTCCGGCTCAGTGGCTGCAGAGCTCTCCTAATGCGTGTGCTCACGGCGCCATGTCCAAGCCACGCCCCCGTAAGTGCTTTAATTAACATTGGGGTGAGGGAAAAACTATTTGCCTTTGATGTCACTTTAAGTACCATCTGTAAGGTGAGATTAACAACAATTTCAAAGAAATGTGCTAAAAGTCTACTGAAAACATGTTATTTTGAGTATAATGTAGAGCAAGATGCAGTAAGACTCCAAACCCTAAAGATGTAGGTATTCTGGACCTGGCCTCAACAAGACAAAAAACCTTCCTTGGTATAGTGGCATGTCAGAGATTTATTTCAAATGTTGTTACTATAGCAGCATCTTCACCAGACTTAACCTCTTTACTCATTAGTGGCCGTTGGAGATCTTGATGCTGTGAGGAGAATTGAAGGAGTTAAAGCTAGTCCCGTATGGACACCTCATGTCCATACCCACTGATTTAAAAAAATTAATTCTTTAGACTGATACCTCTGGAATAGGACTAGGAGCCGTTTTGTCACAAGCAGTCAATGGGGAGGAATATCTAGTGGTCGCTCTGAGCACGAAGATGATACCTGTAGAGAAAAATTACAGTTTGGTGAAACAGGAGCACCTAGCAATTTCATGGGCACTGGAAACTCTAAGGTATTATCTGGTAGGTTGTCATTTCCAAATCATTCAAAATCATTGTCCCTTAGCATGCAAGGCACAGGCTAAGGAAAGAAATGCCAATGTCACTTAGCAGAATTAACATTTCTTTGTAAAACACAAGGTTGGCAAAATCCAGGAGGATGTGGATGGCCTCAACAATGTCCAAGGGGAACAAAGAGAGGCAGATATGTGATTAATAGTCCTTCAAGGACCCAAAGAAAACGTTTGTAGCTGCTAGCCAAAGGGCTGAGATTTTCTGTTGGTGCTCAAGGCACATCTTACTTTAAACCTTTGACTGTGAAGGACATGTACTGCACATCATGGCTGTCTCTCTGCTAAACAGCCAATAAAGCATTGTACACGTGATAGCAGTTATAAGGGCTAAAATAAACTCAGGGTTGCACTCGGAGCGTGAGCTTGTTTTAAATGTGACAACCGTGACGTCACCACTAGATCCATCTATTTAATGACATTTGGCCGGCAGCTGTCATTTTGCAGCATGTGTTAGTCGGGTGCGGACTGGTCGGCGGGCGTCTGGCTTTTGTTATTTTCGGCGGGTCGGCGTTCACAACGCTGGACGCTGTGATTGGATTACTTTGATGGATGCATTTTTTTACTTTTTCTTTTTTTTAAATAAAGGACTTGTCAAAAACTTGTGTAGTATTTTTTTGTTCAATTAAACGCTTTCCCGGCCAGGCCATTTTTCAATATTCAGCGCTGCAGTAGTTTGACTGACATTTATTCCGTCATGCAACGCTGTACTGAAATTAGTTTTATACAATTTTTGGGGGACAGATAGACCTTTCTTTTGGTGGTATTTAATCACCACTGGGGGGTTTTATTTTTTACTATATTTAGGAAATATTACTGAAAATTTGGGGGAAAAAAGTTTTTTGTTCATTATGTTCGGAAACAATTATTATTACCCAATTTTTTGGTAAAATATAAAAGATGGGGTCACATCAGGTAAATAGACACCAAACATGTCAAGCTTAAAAATTGTGCGCACCAGCGAAATCGCAAAAAAACTACCGTATATACTCGAGTATAAGCCGTCCCGAATATAAGCCGAGGTACCTAATTTTAGCCAAAAAAACTGGGAAAAAGTATTGACCCGAATATAAGCCGAGGGTGGGAAATGAGGCAGCTACTGGTAGATAGATACCATTAAAATACATTAATATTTATTTAAAAGAAAAATAACCTAGCTCTAGGAAGTGGAAAAGGGGGTACAGGGCTACATATCATGTACTACGGATCATTTAACCCATTCATATTAGCAGAGGATAATTGTAAATCTATTGTTCAGTGCACTCTATATGTAGTATATAGTACATGTACATATAGAGTGCCTGCAACAATACATTTACAATGATCCTCTGCTAACATGAATGGGTTAAATGATCCATAGTACAGGGCTACATACAGATCATTTAATACATTCATGTTA
>NW_017307919.1:332097-337734 GCF_000935625.1 Nanorana parkeri | reverse complement strand
GCTCCGAGCGGGGTCATCTGGCAGTCTCCGGCCACCTAAATTAGGACCCGGAGACTGCCAGATGACCCCGCTCGGAGCACCGCACACCGAGCAGCAGTGATGCGACGCTCGGCGAGGTAAGTAAGAAGACGCGCTGGCGCTGACTCGAGTATAAGCCGAGGGGGGCACTTTTCACCCAAAAAAATGGGCTGAAAATCTCGGCTTATACTCGAGTATATACGGTACCATACCCAAAATTGACCATAGGCGACGCTTTAAAAGCTTTTATCGCTCATCAGTTTAGTGTTATCAGTGATTGATGGGCCTAAAATGATTGCTCTCACTGTGATGTTCGAGGCGATATGTAACATGTGCAGTGTAATGGGCGCAATGGTCATGTTTGCAGGTATGCGCACCCAACGCATGTTTGTATTAGTGTATGTATGGGTGGTGACTTTAAAAAAAAATGTGTTTTTTTTATTCTTTTTTATGTGTAACTTTAAATATTGTTTTTGGAAACGTAAATTTTTTTTAACTTTTTTTTTTCCCCACTTAACTTTATTGCTATCACATAGGGGGCTAAGAAACCACCCTATGTGATAGCAAAGAGATGTGACAGGTCCTCTTTATGGAGACAACAGGGGTCTCCAAGACAGTCAAGCAAAACAGATGACAAACACACTCATCAATTCGTCACCAGCTTTACAGCAAGGTGCACACAGAATCTGTGCCTTTAAGGGGGATTGGGCTACCTAATAGCTTACTCACACTTGGTTCACGATACTTAAGCTGGCCATACACCTTACAATTATCTGCAGATTTTCTGACAAACCTGCACCCAATTTCATCTTCTGCCCCATGTGCTCCAAGATGGAGACTCTGATAGTTTAGAGTAAGGACCGGCACTATAACAGGTGCCTTGGCGCGGCTGTGCGGCTTTCACATTTTCTGCAGAAGACGTGTATCCAAACCTCTGTTTTTAACCTTAGTGTGAGACAAGTTTTTTTGACATGCTAGCTTGTGAGTGTGCCAGGAAAACTATTTGCTGTTTTACTGTTTAAAGCCCATTCCGTGTGCATCTTGCTGTAAAGCTGGTGATGAATTGATGAGCGTGTTTCTCATCTGTTTTGCTTGACTGATTTGGTGCAGTGATGCATGACGGGTCTCAGCTGCCATTGGAATGTGCGGGATCCCTTGTGCGACTCTGTGCCTTTAAGGGGGGTTGGGCGTCCTCCTGACAAACCTGCACCCAATTTCATCTTCTGCCCCATGTGCTCCAAGATGGGGGCTCTGATAGTTTAGAGTTAGGACTGCACTGTAAGAGGTGCCTTGGCACGGCTGTGCGGCTTTCACATTTTCTGCAGAATATGTGTATCCAAACCTCTGTTTTTAACCTTAGTGTGAGACAAGTTTTTTTACTTTTTGCTGTTTTAACATTAAACAATTTACACATCTGCATCATTCAGGATGAAGAACAGGTTAAAATGAAGAGGACTCTGTCAGCCAGAAGACACCTGAAGAAAAGATATGTATACAACAAATTAACAGAAAATGTGTGGGGGGCTCTGGGGAAGAGGGTTATCCTGGAATTGGACTTTAATCCTTGTGCTAAGCACCTGTTTTTTTTATCTCACACTTTGTTTACAAATCCCTTAAGGTGCCCATACACCTTACAATTATCTGCAGATTTTCTGCGGTCAGATGGAAAAAGTGCAACAGATTGGCCCAGGTGGAGATTAGTCCATCCACACAGTTTAGTGTAGATGGAGGAATCGGTTGCACCTTTTCCATCTGAACGCAGAAAATCTGCAGATAATTGTAAGGTGTATGGCCAGCTTAAGTATCGTGAACCAAGTGTGAGTAAGCTATTATGTAATTTTGTACTGGCAAGTTCCAAATAGTGTTCTGTTGCTAAATCTGATTTATGTTACAGACATTAGTCCATGGCAATACAAGTAAAATCTTTCCAAGCATGTGAAAGATTAAAAAAAAAAAAGTTTTTATCAGATGTATTTAATCTATTTAATTTGGTCTGATTGGGGTTAGGACACATGCTTGTCTATTTAGCCAAATGTCATAACAGAGCCACTTTAGCAATGTTAACCTATTACTTGATGCAAAGTTCATGCATTCAGCAAAGTATTATAAATTACCCATACAAATCTAGTTTTCAAGGTTTTTTTCAGCACAGAACAGAAAGTTTCATTCATCTGCAATGGCTGTACAATACTTCACACTGTAATTAATACTTAACAGATCCACATGAGAAGGGCTTATAATTCCCCATGTCACATTATTCTGAGTTGCATAGGAAAGTCATCTTCTTTGTAAATATTCAGCGCTCCTCTTTCTAAAAAGCCCTTTAGCTGTAATGGTATGATGGGAGGATACAGATGGCAAAAAACCTGGTTCTTAGAGCACACAGAAGACTTCCAAGCATTCATGAATGTAATTGGAAAGAATTCTGTTTGCCATGTGATTATGAATTAAGAGTTTAAAGATGGAAAAGGTCTTTTTAGTAGAAAGGACATCGTGAGAGCAGGGCCAAGGCAACAATCAACAGTACTCCATATTTTTATGCAGGCGACAAAGCAATGCCACTAGAATGGAGAGATTTTTTAAAAATTGCTTACATGTCTGGATTTTTACTCCATTCAGACATGTAGTCCTGTTACAGATAGGTTTCAAGAACGTATTAAGTTACTAAGTGGTAGTCTGGTTGTTTTAAATAGGAAGGATTATATAGGTGTGGCATAGGAACAGTTACAGGATAGTGACACATATCTACCTTGAAGAAGCTGGCTTTTAAAGCACTTTAATATCATTCGAAGAAATATTTTTCATTCTCCAAAGTAATTAGGTGGTATTTGCGGTAGGTGGAAGAATAGCTTCTTAAAAAGTTCATTATTTTTTCTGGGTTCTTCTTCTCTGGAGCTTCTATGGGAGCTTAGTTTCCCCCTTCACTCATTAATCTGTTTACGAGTTGGGGACAGGAGGAAAAGCTTTGCATCTTTGCAGATGAAAACCCCTTTCTAAATTCTATAGACTGGTTCTTTACATGAAATTTGAGTACAAATGATATTTATTTTTAAGATCTTACTTTAAGTGTGGATGATGACTGGAACAGGGCAGAAAGGATTAAATTATTGATCATCATCACAAGGCAATCCTCTATTTAAAAAGTTGCAGGCAGAGATAGTATTTAGATCTAAAGGTATGATAAACTGGAGGCAGAATGAAGATTTATTGAAATCTGGGACATCTAATACAAGCAGTTAAACATTTTTACCCATCTTCTCTACGCAGTACAATGTTAAGTACACTAATGTAGTAAAGAGAATGAAAAGGAATTTGCTTATATAATTTTATATTATTATGAAGATTATGAACAGTAATTAAGTTAAGCTGCTTGGGCATGTCCTATATGCCCAGGCATTGAAAAGGTCAAAACAAGCTCACAGCGAAAAATTTGTTAAAAATTTAAAATATAATTTAAAAAATTATAATAGCAAAAAAATTAAAAGCACCTCTGATGCCACATACACATACATATGAATGTAAACAAGCCTAGGGTGCATATGTGTATGCAAACAACGATTGGCTATCTCCATACACACCAGAATAAGATAAATCATTTTAGGTCCCTCATTTCAGGTATAAGATGTAAATGCATTTAAAACATCATATATTGATGATTTTGGTTACTTTCTGATATGCGAGCAGACACAGTTTTGAGGCTTGACATATTTGGTATCTATTTACTTGGCACAACTTCATCTTTTGTTTTGTCCAGAATTGAGTATTATATTGTGCATGTGTGCACTGAAATTCATTTAGGTGTATTTTTTTAATGAACGATATTGGTTTGATATACAGTTGCGCATTGTAACTGCCAACTTTTTATTTTAGAGGGCCTCTGTTTGCAGAAATATTTTCTGCAAACAGAGGCCCTCTAGAATAAAAAGTTGCAAAAGATGCTGCAAAAAGTAGGCAAATTTACATTTGGGTTTGAGTATATTTTTTTGACACAAGTATTCTTGTGTCTTTGTACAATAAAATACTCAATTACTGTGCCACAACTAGCAATCCCAGATGCACATAAACTTCAGAATAAGGATCACATTTATAGTAATTATTAAATCTCTTCTATTAGATATGCTTTTATGCACCCAAAATATAAAAAGATAATTAACACTTTGTCTACTTTGTAAAACTTAGTCCACCTTAAACAAGAACCTAACTTAAATTGTTAAAGTGACATTAAACCCTCAGATTTTTTAACATAAAACAATACTGGTTGTTTCCCTTCTCTTTGCTGCTCTTCCTTTTAAATCTGTATCTCTTCTCATGCTGGGCAGAACTTCTGTTTTGCAGCAGACTGCCTTGTCTCTGGAATGGATACATGGTGTCTGTGTGCAGGTTCACAACCTGAGCCAGCACTACAGGAAGAGGCACTCAGCTGCAAAGGGAAGTTCTCCCCCAGCATGAGAAGAGATACAGATTTAAAAGGAAGAGCAGCAAAGAGAAGGGAAACTACCATGGATTACAGTAAGGCACACATTACAGTATTGTTTTATGTTTAAAAAAAACTGAGGGTTTAATGTCACTGTAAGGACTACTTAGGAACCAGCAACTGTTGAGACAATGAACACAGAGTGCACGGGTCAGGTCTGTGTAACATGCAACATAGGATATAGAGTGTAGGGGTCTAACTTATATAACATACAACATAGCATAGATCACTGGCTGCCGCGTCTGTTCATACATAGATTTTCTGACCAGCTCCTTCGATCAACTGATCAAGGGATGCTGGCCAGAAAGCTGTACCCACTGTGTTAATTCCTCAAGAACCTGCTGAAATTCGCAGTGTTTATTATCTGTAATATCGGTATATGTATACCAATAATTAAAAATATTGGGAATATTGGATTCGATAACTGGTCGATCCCTAGTGCATATAGTGCAGAAATCAAGATTATAATCTACACCTTAGCTTATACAACAGTGCAATGGTCAGGACTATAACATACAGCAAAATGTATCTACAGTGCAGTGGTCAGGACTTGAATATATAACATAGCCAGGGGTGCTGCCAGGATTGTGAAAGACTGTTGGCATCCAGTTTGCATCCAGAGGAGAAAAATTAGATGGTGTACAGTTGGCTTTAATTACTGTGCCGCAAATAAGAGTAAAATTGGCATGTAAAAACCACATCACACTCATTTTTGAAAAAAATTTAATTATCCATTACATACTGTATGCCTTTGTGCACACAGCCTACCTAAAGAAGAACTTCAGGAGTATATAATCTACAGTACTTAAAATACAACAGTCAGGAGTATGTCTTATAAAGTCCAGTATACAGAGTGCGGTGATCAGAAGTATACAAAAAAAGCTTTCCCCATCACCTAAAGTAATTGAATTATCCCTAAATCAACAAACTACAGTGTTATTACTTTGATTTTGAACGTTAGAAATGCATCCAACCCATTTGAAACCATCTATAGAACTGGCTAGAACTTGCTTCTGTGGAGGTCTATTCCACACTTTCACAGGTCTTACTGTAAAGAAGCCTTTAACATCTGCATACAGAGTTTCTGCCCGCTAGTAATTTGCAATGACCTTAAAGTGAGCCCAAGTTTACTATATATATATATA
>NW_017307919.1:307537-331928 GCF_000935625.1 Nanorana parkeri | reverse complement strand
TATATACATTTTTACAAGGTGATCATATATCCCTTAATCACCTCTTCTTAATGGATAATACGTATCTATAAGTATCTTTCAATTAAATATAAATAGACCCTGCGCCAGATGTGTGATAGCAGCAACACTGAAATAATATGATAATATTATTGAAAATTAATTAAATAATTGTGTCGCGCTGTGAATCAAAGTCTCACATGAAATAGTATCCAAATCTGTTCCCTAAATGCAAAAGTGTTCAGTCCAAATGAAGTGCTTCAATCAGTGTAAATATTATCAGTCCACTTAAAGTGCTTCAGTCATACAAACAACATTGGTGTATTGTTGGTGTATCCACTCATATTATATCTATAGGCTGTGTCTTCACCAGTGTGAAATAACCATATCTGCCTCTGACCTTATGGATAGACCTCTCAGAGAGAAGGTCATCAGCGTGTTACCCAGTTTGTAGCCAGGAAGGTTATCCTGCCCTTAATCAGTCAAAGGATCATTTCACAGACTCCTTCAATGTTTAATCCCAATCAGTCCAGTAGGTGTCGCTCACCCATACCAACAGTAAAATAAAATATAGATCATCGCACAGACCATTTGATTACCATAAAACATCCCTTTTATTTGTAAAACTACTCACATTCGATAAGATCAATCAATGACAAAGTACAAGTGCTCTTATGCCTCTCACACAGACAGCTCGTCCACAGACTCCTCAGTTCCACCTCGTGTCAGGTTTGGACACTTTGAAAACCTGGTCATGCCATTTGGACTATGCAATGCCCCTGCCACTTTCCAACATTTAAATAATTATATCTTTTGGGACTTTCTGGATCTATTTGTGATCGTTTATCTTGAATGTGAAACAAGTTCTGACCAGACTCCGCCAGTATGGACTTTTCGCTAAAGCAGAAAAATGTGAGTTTAAAAAGCAGACTATCCAGTTCCCGGGTCTGATCATCTCCACCAGCGTTATTGCTATGGATCCACAGAAAGTATCTGCCATTCTGGATTGGCCACCCCCCACAGATAAGAAAGGGTTTCAAAGATTCATTGTATTCACCAACTTTTACAGGAAGTTTATTAAGGGATTTTCAAATATAATTTCTGCCGTCACACAACTCACCAAGAAACAGACTCGTTTCACTTGGATCTCTGCGGCCCAGTCTGCTTCCGACGAACTCAAGAAATGATTAACTTCTGCTCCTATTTTAAGACACCCTGATCCTGCTCTTCCATTTGTCTTGGAGGTAGATGCTTCAGAAAACATTGTGGGTGCCGTGCTGTCACAGCGTCAAGGGGCCAATTCATTATTACATCCAGTAGCATTCTTCTCCAGAAAACTTAGTCCAGTCAAGAAGAATTATGATGTGGGGGATTGAGAGCTCATGGCCATCAAGTTAGCCCTTGAGGAATGGCGATATCTGCTGGAAGGAGCAGCTCATTCACTTTTGATCTTCACTGATCATAATAATCTGGAATATTTAAGATCTGCAGGACGTCTAAAACCATGCCAGGCAAGGTGGGGTGCTATTCTTCTCTCGTTTTTGATTTCCACATCACATATCGCCCTGGGTCCAAGAATGTGAAACCAGACGCATTTTCGCACGTTTTTCCAGAAACAGGTTCTTCGGCCCGTCCAGACACTATCCTATAAGCCAATAACTTCCTCTTGCTTCAGCCATATTTTGTTTCCCAGATTCGCCAAGTCTCATCAGAAAGTATTCCACCTAATATCGAAGTACATGAAGAAGGTGGATTATTATTTAAAGACAAGAAGATCTTTGTACCCCAGAGTCTCCGCCTATCTGTGCTGAAATATTGCCATGACACTTCCCTTGCTGGTCATTTTGGGGGGCGCAAAACAATTGATCTGGTTCAGCGTTATTTCTGGTGGCCGAACTTGAGGACGGACTGCTGGAACTATGTAAATTCCTGTATAGTTTACATCAGAAATAAAGGCAGTCATTCAAAAGCCTGGGGTTTGTTGAAATCTCTACCGTTTTCAGAAAAAGGCCTTGGGATATGATATCCATGGATTTTATTGTAGAACATCCGCCCTCCGAAGGTTTCACATGTATTTTTGTGGTGCTGAATCGGCTCTCTAAGATGGCTCATTTTTCTCCACTCAAGGGTTTTCCATCTGCTGCTGAAACAGCTTGAGTTTTGAGTTTGTGTTGTTAGACACCACGGACTTCCCTGCAGCATTGTCCCTGATCGCAGAGTACAGTTTACGTCTAAATTTTGGAAAGCATTGAATTTTGGAGCATTGAACATTCAACTCTGTCTTTCATCGGAGTATCATCCACAGACCAATGGACAAACAGAAAGAACCAATCAGACCCTGGAACAATTCCTTCGCTGTTTTGTGTCTTTTTCACAGTGCGATTGGGTATCATTAATACCCTTAGCAGAATTTGCTTACAATAATTCAGTTAATTCTGCCACCAATCAGTCTCCTTTTTTTGGAAATTTTGGACATCATCCCACTTTTTTGCCACTTGTTTTGCCTGAATCTGCCTTGCCTGCTGTTCAGGACAAATTGAACTTCTTCAACTCCAATAATCAAATCTTGAAGGAAGAAGTTTCCAAGGCACAGGAGGAAAACAAAAAAGCTTTCAATAAAAACAGAAGAGGGGAGATGGACCTAAATTCTGGAGATCGTGTATGCTTGTCCACAGCTAATCTTAAACTGGCTGCCCTTTACAGAAACAGATTTGGGGGGCCGTTTCCAGTGGAAAGAAAATAAACTCAAATGCCTTTTGTAAAATACTTAGATTCAAATTTTAATTGGCTTAAAGGGAATCATAGTATGGGCCCATGTACATATATTTTACAAGTAACCTCGTACGTTTAAATGAAGATGTATGACATTGAACAGACATCCACTGTCCTTGAAACCTGAAGCTATGTCAGAATTTGTGAAGAACTAATAAAGAAGCAGCTGTTATGGGAGTGGTTAAGGAAAAGGTTCTGTGTTTTAAATAGAGTTGTAGAATGAAATTTAGAAATGATGAGTTAAGTAGTTTTGGTCGCACCATATAGAGAAATATAGTAGTCGTGACGTCAGAAATAAGTTAAGAATATGCTTACAGAGTTATGACCTTATAGGATAGACCAATCGTTAACGTCGATTTTGGTATATAAGCGACAGGGACAGACACTCGGGGCGCATACACACTACAGACACACAGACACGCCCACACTCACACTCACATTGAAGGGACTTTGTTATTTCACCTGCTTTAGGCTATTTTGGTTGAACCCTCCAGAAGCTGAGAATCATAGCAGGAGGTAAAGACTCAGAACGAGATGACATGCTCTTTAACTCTGCATTAACTATATACTTTGAACTATCTATTTGTATATTATATTTTTGCAATATAATTGTATGCTGCTGTGACTTTCCATTATACAATTAAAGTCACAAGTTTTTCACTCTACAACTGGACATTCATTGATGAAGATTAATCACCTTACGACACTTAAATAGTAAGTGTCAGTCGAGAAATACTCATTTCTAACACCTTTAAATTAAAACTTCCTGTAACTTCACCCTGTTTTTCATGTTTCCTTGCTGAAACCTGATGTGCCCAACTCTTTTAGTGGACGAAGTATTGAACCTGCGGCTCCTGTTATTCTTGATGGTGAAGAAGAATTTCAAATTGAATCCATTCTGGACTGTCGAAATGAGGTGGAAAGATTAATTACTTGATAAAATGGAAAGGATACGAGCCAGAAGACAATTCCTGGGAACCCGAGGATAACATCCATGCCAAGCATTTGGCACATGCTTTCTTTCTGAAACATCCTGGAAAAAGCATCCGAAAGGGCATCTGAAGGCTGCCCCTCGGAAGGGGGCAGTGTCAAGAAGCCTGTTGAAGAGCTCCTGATGGTAGTTGCATGAGCATCTGCGCATGCGCATACACATGGTTTAACCCATGGAATCAGGCCTGGGTGTGCATCTCTGCATAGATGCGTGCACGTGCGCTCACATGTGTGCGCGCACTACAGATTCTGTTGCCAGACAGGCTATTTAAACGCTGTCTCCCTGATGTTCAGTGCTGGATGATCGTCAGCTTTCAGCTATCAAGTATCCAGCATATTGTTCCTGTTTGTTGACCAGGCTATTCTGACCCTTCTGCTGTTCCTTGACCTTGGATTGTTTCCTGAAACCTCTTCTGCCTGCTGTTCTTGTACCTCGCTGTCCTCCTGGTTTTGACCTTGACCTGCCCCCCACTACGAATCTGTCTGCTGCCTGGTTTTTTATTGCCGATTGGTTCCTGCTCAGCCTACTCAGGACCTTGCTACCACCTGATCTGCATCCCAGACGTGCGTTCGCTGTGTTGTCTGCTGCAGTAGTGATTCTGGACTACTATTCTGGCACCAGTCTTCAGGCACTTGTGCCCCTCTGTGCCCTGAGCTCCCTGTTCCATTACCCAGGGTTAGGACCGGAGTTGCAAGAGAGGCCTCCCTTGTTACTTCAAACTCCGAAAAGGTATGTGACAGTATTATTGTACCAAAAATAGTTTCTGGATAAACCAAATTGTAAAGCTTCCAAGATAAACTCTTTTTGTGGATGCACTATGTTGTCACCCTCTTGATGCAACCATTTTGCTGCAGACCTCAATGTGGTTTATGATAGTATATATTGATGCTGGTAACTAAAAAGGTGTCAGAACATGATTACATTCCTTCAATCTTTCGTATAAAGTGCTTAGTATCTTTCAGGTACGTAATACTTTTCTGAATGTTGGGTTGTAGAAAATGGTCTATATATTCCCCTAACCTGCTACTTAATGACCAAATACCATTCACTATAGGTCTTCCTGGGGGGTTGATCAAATCCTTCTGTATTTTGGGCAAATAGTAAATCACTAGAAGTTTGCAATCTGATGTGTTTAAATAACGCATTTTCTTCTTTTTTAGGATATTTGAACTGGCACCTTTTTTGATCAAACGTGTTAATTCCCTATTGAACTTATTTGTCGGATCCTTAGAGAGGGTTTCATATGTTTCAGGATCCGACAATAACCTACTCATTTCTATTTTGTACTTTGTTACTCCTTAATCCCTCTATTGATGTGTACTTGTGTAACTTTTAGTTTCTCCACCATTTAAAAAAAATGTCTATATATTTGGTATTGGTATTTGCGGGATTAAAAATGGATTTATTAGTTAACCCCGTATGTTGAAATCCTGAATCCTTCTATAGGCAGAAGATGGGTGTTGCAATAGGTGCAAAGTTGCACCCAACATAGCCAATGCATTTATGTACAAATGGGAAATGGAAACTATATTCAGAAATAAACCAAAACAGTTGAAGACTGAAGTGAATAGCCGAACAGCATTCCGCTCACTTTACTTTGGCTGGGTTATTCACTCGGCTGCCTTTGGAAGCTTTGTGAATAACCCCCTAAGTCTCACTGCACATCAGGAGCTTTTGTTAACTGTATGTCCATTTATTATGGATACATTGGTATATCATTTTAGGCCATTTACTCTGTGGATTAGCATTGCACATTGTTTTAATCACAATGAGTTGATGGCAAATGAGGTTCTTGTTTTTATATGTTCATTTTATATGCTCCTTGTAAACATGTAGATAGGTAGTTATCTTCAGTGATGTTACCCAGCAGTGGGTTACAGGTACCTTTAAGAGGAATAAGCTTCCTGGTCTCCTTGGTAACGAATTGGAGATATTTATGCACTGCCTTGCCAGCAACACTCTGAGCCTTGGACAAAGTAGTTTGAGACGAAACGTACGTTGGGTAGTGTTTGCTGACACAAGACGTAATTGAGGAGTCTGTGGATGCGCTGTCTGTGTGAGAGTCATAGGAGCACTTGTACTTTGACATTGATTGATCTTATCAAATGTGAGTAGTTTTACAAATGAATGGATGTTTTATGGTAATCAAATGGTCTTTGTGATGATCTATATTCTGTTTTAGGCCCCATTCATACTGAGCGACATGTACCTGGAGCGGATTTCCGCGTGATCGATATAGCGCGACTTTTCGGGCAACGGTCGCACGACCTTCACTATTAGGCTGCATGCAAATGGAGAAAAATTGCGTGACATCCGCGGCAAAAAGGGTCCTGCACAAGCGACGAGCTACAGGCGACATTGAGCTGTAGAATAGAACAGCTCCATTGAAAATTATTGGACTATATCGCGAGGCAATATACGTGATTTTCTGATTGATTGGGATTAAACATTGGAGGAGTCTATGAAACGATCCTTTGACTGATTAAGGGCAGGAGAACCCCTTCCTGGCTACAAACAGGGTAACACGCTAATGACCTTCTCTCTGAGAGGTCTATCCATAAGGGGAGAGGCAGATATTGTTATTTCACACAAGTGAAGACACGGCTGATAGATATAATACGAGTGGATACACCAACAATACACCAATGTTGTTTGTATGACTGAAGCACTTTATGTGGACTGATAATCTTTACACTGATTGAAGCACTTCATGTGGAGTGAACACTTTTGCACTTTAACACTGTATTAATGTGGATCACCACAAAGTTACAGTAATACATTTGTTGTCATATTTTATATAGGCATTTCTTTATATGCACCCTTGCTCATGCATAGTTCATGTGCGTTTATTTATATCATATAGGCGTTCTTAACTAGATTTATATTTTTCACACATTATTGTGTTGATGTTAGGAGACAGATTTGGATACTATTTCATGTGACACTTTGGTTCACAGCGTGACACAATTATTTTATTAATCCTTCAGTTAAATTAATGTTCTCCATGCCCGTTTTTATTATTATTATTATTATTATTATACAGGATTTATATAGCGCCAACAGTTTGCACAGCACTTTACAATATAAGGAGGACATTACAATACAATTCAAGACAAGATGGTAAGGCGGGCCCTGCCCATGAGAGCTTACAATCTAAGAGGGAGGAGCCAGTAAAACATGAGGAGGTAGCTGTGTGGGGATGAATTGTTTGAGAATGTGATGGTTCAGTGGTTAGGTTGAGGTGGGATAGGCTTCCCTGAAGAGATGAGTCTTTAGGGATCGCCTAAAGACAGTCAGGGTGGGAGATAGATGGACAGGTTGGGGTAAAGATTTCCAGAGGATGGGAGAGACTCTAGAGAAGTCCAACAGGCGAGCATGGGAGGAGTTGACGAGGGCACTGCAAAGCAGGAGGTCTTTGAAAGAGGGGACGGTTAGCGAGATACTTTGAGACAAGGTTTGAGATATATCCGGGGACAGAGTTGTGGATGGCTTTGTAAGTGATTGTTAATATTTTGAATTGTATCCTTTGGGCGAGTGGAAGCCAGTGCAGGGATTGGCAGAGGGGGGTTGCAGACACTCAGGTGGTCAGGTGGATTAGTCTAGCAGCTGCATTCATGATAGACTGAAGGGGGGTAGCCTGTGTAGAGGTAGGCCAATGAGGAGGGAGTTGCAATAGTCAAGACGAGAGATAACAAGTGAGTGGATGAGTAATTTTGCGGTTTCATTGGTGAGGAAGGGGCACATTTTGGAGATGTTACGAAAGTGAAGGCGGCAGGATTTGGCTAGTGATTGGATGTGGGGATGAAAGGTGAGGTCCGAGTCAAGGATGACACCTAGCACCTTGGCATGGGGGGAGGGATGGATAGTTGTGTTATAAATCTCAAGGGAAATGTTGGGGGAAGGTGCACAGGCAGGAGGAAATATCATGAGCTCAGTTTTTGAAAGATTGAGATTTAAGAAGTATTGCAACATCCAGACTGATATTTCAGTTAGTAGATTAGTGACACGCAAGGACACTGAGGGGGTGAGTTGTGGAGTAGAAAGATATATTTGAGTGTCATCGGCATAGAGATGGTATTGGAAGCCATGTGAGGTTATTAACTGACCAAGAGAGGTGGTGTAGATAGAAAAAATAAGGGGTCCAAGGACTGCACCTTGGGGGACCCCTGCAGGAAGAGGAGGGGAGGAGATAGATTTGTAGGTGACACTAAAGGAGCGCTTAGATAGGTAGGAGGAGAACCATGAGAGAGCAGAGTCTTGTAGGCCAAATGATGTGCCATTCTCTACCCTCTCTCCAGTTCCAATTCTTTAGCAGAGTCCAAGTACACCCTAACCACAGCCACCCTTTAATCTAGGTTTTCTCTTACATTCTCCTAAAAATAATTTAGATTTGTTTGACTACCTCCAGTCTTTCATAAATCCAGGCTGGCTCAGGCTATATTATACTGTTTTTCTTGCAGGAACTCTTGTATGTGGTCCTTTACCAGGCCCTAATGTAACGCGTTGTAACTCCCCTTTATTTAGTAGTCCCGGCCACAGGCTGTGAGGGGTCCCTTTCTGTCCATCACCCTAGCATGAGTATACTGTATAACCAGGCTGGGGGAGGAGTAAAAGGGAGTTGTGGAGATGAGAGGTGAGGTCTGTTTGTGTGACAGGATGAAGATCTCCCAGAGTGGTGTAACTATTTTGCCTTAAGCGGTTTCCTATTCCTTTTGGAGATAACGGTGTTGGCAATACCTGGGTAGCAGGAACATTAAAATTGGTTCTGACCAGGGATAGGATGGTGACCTAGTAGAGGATAGGCAGCCTGTTTGGCAGCATTGGGGATGGTCTATTTATAATCAGAGTAAAGACAAAGAATTTAGTATCAATCCCAGAAACATGCTTCAAAACCTATATAGTTTAAGACACCTGAAGGCGTAAGAATGGAGAAGGTAACAGGCATTGTGAGAAGAGGGAAGACACGGAATCCAGTCCTTAAGTATCACAGTTCTTTCTGGAGGCTAAATCTGAGTAAAATGTTTAGAGAGATTATCTAAAGTGAGAAGCAGAGAGGAGTATAAGAGGGAGGGACGAGGGAGATACTGTATACTGTAGAAGTGAAGAACAAAAGTAATGAGAAGAGGAGTGAGAGAAGATGAGTAGAGGTGAGGGAACTATAAAGGAGAGTGTCATGTTCCCCATCTGAGCGGCGCCCAAGGCGCCACCAGCCCCTGAAAGCACAAAGTAAAAAGCAGAGGCACTATCAGCTAATGAACTTGGCATTGGGTAAATTCAAGAAGGGAAAGGGGCTAGTGATTTTACAAGGTTAGGGTAGTGTAGGTTGTAGTGTGTTTAAACATGTGCCATCAGGTCTTAAGCTATCAGGTCATATTGTCTTTGCTAGAGTGAATAAGTTCCTCCATCTCAGCCACAGTATTAACACATAAGAACCATTTTTTAATTGATGGTGGGTGTGGAGATATCCAATGTCTGGGCATTACCATTTTTGCTGCATTCAACAATAAGGACGATTGTGAGATATGGAAAGAAGCGTAAAAGTGGTAGAGAAGTAACGTAGCTGGTGTAAAACCAAGGGAACTGTCATTAATGAAAGTAATAAGATCATCTACCATTGTCCAAAAGTGTTCTATCACCAGGCAGGACCACCAGATGTGGAGGAGGATGCCCACATTATGGGAGCATCTCCAGCAAGTATCCAGGATTTCTGGGCAAAAACAATGAAGAACAACAGTATTTTATATCCATCTTGAACGATGTTTGTACAAAGTAGTTTTACTCCTATATTTGGAAATTTAAAATAATGGTTAGCATTAGTGTGTTAATTTGTTGGAGTGTAAAAGTCCTGCCAAGGTTGGCTTTCCATGCGTGATAAGAGGAAAAGTCAGACGAAAGAAGTATAGATATTTCGAAGAGGTACATAGTTTCTCAAGCCTCGTAAGGGATCGAGTAAAGAAATGTCTATGATTTCACCTCTTCATCATAAATGAAGTGCTGGCCCTTCAAGTGTTCATTTAGTTTTGGGAACAGGTGGAAATCACTAGGAGCCAGGTCTGGGCTATACGGTGGATGGGGCACCACTGAAAAGTCCAGGCGTTGAATTGCATCTCTTGTTGCTGCACTTGTGTGAGGCCTGATGTTGTCATGTTGAAGTGTTTCATTTCTTATTTCAATCCATTTGATTCTTCTTTTTAATGCAGTGAGAGTTTTAATATAACGTTCAGAGTTTATTGTTGTTCCTTTTTCAAGAAAGTCTGCGAGAACAGAAATGAACACAAATAAACCACATTGTTGGTAATAGTTAAGGTACTTGAAATGCATTTTTAAGATCTAACTCCTGAGTTTAGTGCCACTTTAAAATTGGTGCACATGGATGATTTTTTAGATCCTCAAATCACATCTGAATTAATGCTGATATTGTGCTCCCTTCTGGAGGGTGGCTACTTTTGTTCCCCATGGTCCCTGAGTGTGTTGTAAAGTAGCCACCACTCCAAGCTCACTCTTGTGATGGACTACAATCTCAATACAAATTAGTAAACTAAACATGAAATTATAGTCCATCACAGGAGTGAACTTGAAGAAGTGGGTACTTTACAACATACACAGCGACTATGGGGAACAAAAGTAGCCATCCTCCAGTGTTAGCATGAATTCAGAGATAATTCGAGAATCTACAGCTGAGTGATGCAAAAATAAGCTACATTTTTGTTTATAGTTAGGGTACCTGAATGTATTTTTGAGATTTAAAGTGACATTAAAGTAAATGCCCCCCCCTCCCCCCAATGTTAAGTAGAACACTTACCTTAAATGATGTCTCTTAATCCGTTTTTCCTCTTCTTCCCTGTCCTTTTCAGCCTTCTCTCCAGTGCTGCGGCGGGTCTCCGATCCAGCGCTGACTCCTCTGTCCTTGCTGGCACTTCCTGTCCCTCTGTGTCTGCATGCGAGTGCACGCGTCCATAGACTTACCTTACGTCTCTCCTCGTCTCCCGGCCGAAAATGCGAACTGCGCATGCGCCCGCCCCAAGATGCTTTGCAGCCGCCCAAGCAGTTTTGAATTTTTGGATGGGAGCGCGCGGACAGAGGTACCGTAGACAGCGGTAAGTTTAAACCACTTTTAAAGCGTTCTTTTTTTTTTACTTTTTGCATATATCTACTGCTTGCTAGCAGTAGATATATGCAAAAAAGCCGAAGGGTTTAGAAATCCTTTAACTTCTGAATTTAGTGTCACTTTAAGATGTATGACTTAGGGAAAATTCATATGGCCATCTTTGCTGGCAATTACATTTGCCATAGTTTTTCTGAAAAGCTGTAAAAACTTTAAATGTATAACAGTCTCGGAAAGTTTAAGATTGAGCAACGTGTTATTTTTTTCGTTTTTTTTAGAAAAAGCAGTTGTGCCACTAAAATCTCTTGCGATTATGCACTGAAGAGCTGATTTCTAAAGCACAGTAATTATAGTAATTCATTAAAAGTAGATATGTCACAAACCTGGACTATGCATAAAGCAGAGGCTACCTTTCTAAATCCATCACATCAAAACAATTAGTAGATCTAGAGATACAAGCAGCTGATTTTTTTTCAAATCTTGACATTGACAGAAAAATGTCAAGTGAGGCAGACCATAACATAAAAGGACCAATAAGGAGACTTGGGAGCCAGGATGAGATAGAACTAATCTCAAATATTACAGGAAAATCAACAGTTTTCATACAGCTTCAAATACCTATATTTTTAGATCCACTGAATATTTTTGACACCTTTTCACTGAAAGTAACCTCTGCTTGTTCATTTTTTTCATCAGGCGCTCAGTATGGAGCAACTAGGTTTACTTTAACTTACTGTCCAGTAATTTCAAACAATAAAAATTCTATACCACATATCATTTTGAGGCCTCCAGTAGAAGTTTATATAGAGCAGCTTTGTAAGATCTAGGGCACTTTTATTGGGAATATGTATGCATTTAAATTTTAGTTAATTAAATTAATTAGCTTTCTGGACTATTCAGTGCAGCCTGGTGATGGGATGCTGATTGGTGGGAGTGAGAGGCAATCAGCATCACTGTGGCACATGTAACTAGACAAGGCAGAAGATTATATTATGTGGGTTTCTACTTCAGCAAAAATATTAAGGCCTCAGTTACTGTACCTCATCTCCTACCCTGGGTCAAACACTAAAGGGTCTCTTCAGTGTTCAAGAGGCAAACATCTGCTTTAAAGTTATGCTGAATGACTGCCAAATTATGGAACTTTATTATAGAGAAAATGTGGTTCTGCAGCAAACAGATTATTGCATACCAGGAAGACAAGGTTGCGTTAAGTAAAGCTAATTGCTTAAATGTAATAACCACTGTCCCTATCAACTACTAATGGCCTGGGATTATACTACAAAGTAGTAAGAAATTAACTACAGAAAAGCTTAGTCATTCTTAAAGCTTCTTGCCTTTAAAATTAGGTTTGATTGTATACTTGTATTTCCATTATTACTACAGTATGTTAGGGCAAGATGTTTGTTAAATGGGATAATATATAAAGCACTGTAAATGTTTAAAAGATAAATGTACTCTTGTACAAGGGAGCTGAACATTTAAGCCTTATAACTTCCAACAGTAAAAGACTGGTAGAATCCAAATAAGTGGCACATGTTCATAATAAGAGGCTAATTCGAGCAAGAACATAGTGTTTACAACTCTTGATGAACTTGTGTCATTTAATGGGATGGTCTTCAACGTGTCTTGCGGATTCATGGAAATAACAACCTAATAAATGTTTACGTTGTTTAACTAATTGCTGAGTGACTACATTTTTCGTAAAAGAATGCCTTTCTGGAACACAAAAGGTTGGTATTTATTTATGTCTTTGTTTGTTTTTTTTATAATGGTGCTGCAAGATTTAAAATGAAATTTTTCCATCTGGCCACCAATGTTCTGGAACACTAAATAAATACGGTTTGTGCCAAAATACAAAAGAACCTATAAAATATATGATAAGGAAAATTATTAACTTGGTGATTTCGCTTTGAATAGGGCATAATCAGTGGAAATGGATATTTGTAAACTTTTGCTTATAAACGCTGAAAAAATAGGTCATGAAAAAAGATGCATACAACATCAGGACATGTCACAGGTCCTCCATGATCTCTTGAACACACTCCAAGTTTCCTTTGTGCCCATTTGCCCTTTTTAACCAGCAATCAGGAGTTATTATATAGTTAGGCACATTCCCCCTGCATAAAAAAGTTTTTTATGTTTGCAGTGTGCTCATGCATCTAAACATATCACAGTTCTGTTTAATCTATGTTATTGTGCTGCACCACAACCAAGTAAAAATTTTCTTTTGTTTATTCCCTGACTTTTCATTTTTTTCACATAGTTCCTTGGTGTGTTCATTTGCCTTTATAGTGTAGGTTATGTCACTAAACTTACTTACTAGAAGCTGGACCCACCAAAGCACATTATTATGCTCCCACGGTTTCTTCAGCAACACTCAGCTCACCCAATTTGCTGTTTCTCTGGCACTCACAGCTCTAGGGTACATCAGCCTATACTGAGCTTGAGGCTCCATCTGCTTTGTCTGTATGCAGATGTTGTCCCTGCACTATATTGCCTTAAGAGGACCCCATGCCAATATTCCTCTTACAATTATGGCCTCACCCTCTGAGGGCAAGCCTGGGAGGGTGCCCTCAGGTTGGGTTTAGTAAGAACTTGAGTCATGCCAAAATGGCCACCAGAGCCGCGTTTGATCCATAATAGATGTTCAAAGTAGGCAGATTTCACTATAGTCCTCTTTGCAGCACCCTCAACCAGGGTAATGCCAGTATGCAAAATATACAATGTTCTGTGCCAATGTATAAATGGAGGCCGGGATGTGAGAGGACTGAAATATTTAGCAAACCTCTGTAGCTATTGTTGTAGAAGAAGCCAGACCTCTGTCTTGTTCGATGAAAATATTATCTCTCTACCCTGAGCTGCAAAGAGAAACCGGTTATCTAATTCATCACATAGAATCCCCATCCTGCTCATTAAGGGTTGGCTACATAAAACAAATACACTTTAGTAAAAATTTCATTTTTAACTGGAAGGCCAGGGTGGTATTTGGAGATACTAAGGCTTTCCCTTACAAATTTGGCAGCTATGACATACAGTTACCAATGGGATTAACCCTTTCCCTGCCACCGACGTAAGGCATACAGCGGAACAAAACTGTTCCCAAATGGCCAGGTCAGTATGCCTTACATCGGTGGCATTTACGGGACTGCTATAAGCTCATGGTCGCTTCAGCGACCATGAACTTATATCAGAACTGTTCCCCAGACGGTCCCTGTTAAATTAATAGCTGTCATCAGCGGCTCACAAGCTGCTGATGACAGCTAATAACAAAAATTTTATAAAACAAAAATAAATAAAAAATGTGTAAAAAAAAAAAAAAGAATAAAAAAAAAGCACAACCCCCCTACCCCACACACACATAACATACACGTGCACCATATTGTGGTGTACACCATGCACATGCACTGCAGTGCGTTGTTAGAATGCATCGCATTGCATTATTTTTTCCTTTTTTTTCTTTTTAAAAAAACATTAATTTAACTGTGGCAGCGCATGGCAAAGCTTTGTGATGCATTGCCGTGCGTTGTGATACCTTGTGTTGCAATTAAATATATGCCTGTATCATTTTATCACAACACAAACACCAACAGAGCGCAAAAATGATTTTTAACATAAGTCGCTTATTTACAGGTATGCATTCCTTAGTTTTTTACCTTTTCGCAAGAAGGCGCAATTTCAAATTTGCAAATATTTGTTATTTATTAACTCAATACAGTTTTATCTTTTAGATTTAGTCAGAAAATATTTATTTTGTGCACTGATACTGATTTTAGTGTGCTTTATCAATTCAAATGTGTATTTTTACCGGTTTAATATTAATTTGAGAAACATTTGCACAATTATCACAGGGCCTACAAATTTAGTAGCACCCTATTTTTATTCTACTGGGTCTGTGCTTTTAGAAAATATATGGTTTGGTGTCTTTTACAAACACTAGGTACACACACACAATAGGTTGGACTTGATGGACTTATGTCTTTATTCAACCTCAAATACTATGTAACTATGTAACGGAGTTATTGTATGCAAATTCTGCTAGGGGAAGTAGTGAGGCCCAGTTATCTTGAGAAAAAGAAGAAAAAACAGCGAAGATATTGCTCCAACGTCTGATTCGTTCTCTCAGTTTGTCCATAAAGCTCTCCAAAACCTAGAGGTAAATTGCACCTCTTGATCCGAGACACTAGTCTTTGGGAGGCCATGAAGCCTAACAATATCTCGAATGAACATCTGCACTCTCTCGACTGCAGATGGAACACCTTTGATTGGGGAAAAATGTGCCATCTTGGAGAAACGATCTACTACTACAAAAATGCATGTGTAACCGTCAGATGGGGGAAGTTCAACGATAAAATCCATAGAGATATCAGTCCATGGCCTATCAGGAACTGACAAGTACTGTAGTAGCCCCCAGGCTTTGGAGTGACACCCCTTATTTCGTAGGCAAACAATGCAGGAGGCCACATAATCCTGGCAACTAGTTCTCAACTTGGGTCACTAAAAATAATTTTTAACCAAATCGAAGGTCTTGTGAAGGCCAAAATGTCCAGCCAAGGGGGCCGGGGCATTGCAGAGCCCAAACGGCATAACTAGATATTCATAGTGACCAAAACGGGTGCGAAATGCAGTCTTCCATTCGTCCCCCTCCCAAATTCTGACAAGGTTATAGGCTCCCCTGAGATCAAGTTTGGTGACGATAGTAGCACTACACAGCCTTTGAAACAATTCAGGAATAAGTGGAAAAGGATATCGGTTCTTGACCGCTATGTGGTTTAACTCTCTATAATCAATCATGGGCGAAGCGTGTGATCCTTCTTCTCCACAAAAAATATCCCTGCTCCCGCCGGGGAATACCCCTGCTCCCGCGCATACTTCTACGCAGAGACGCCGTTCCTATTCCAGCTCTATGGTCCGCAACAGGTGCGTTTCACCTTTTAAGTTGCATTAGTGAAATAAATGAACTTTGCACGATATTCTAATTATTCGAGTTTCACCTGTACTTCCCCCTCCCTCCAAAGCCCCTCTCCCTCCTTTCCTTCCAAGCCCCCTCACCTGCTTTGATCCGTGCAGGGAGGAGGCACATCATCATTCCCTGGTGATCTAGTGGTGATCATTAGTAAGGTCTGCACTAGACCTTACTAATGATCCATCATTCGGCCAGAGCTCAGAACTGACAGAGCTCCGGCCGGAGCTGACAGGAGCAGCTGCTCCCGCAAGTTGGGCACGCGGTCCGTGATCGTGTGCCCGACTTGTCAGCTGGTTGCGGGCCACTTAGTTTGAGAACGCTGATCTAATCCCACTGAACTACAATATACCTGCTATTCTAGATCCCATAACTCTCTTTCATGGATTGATTATGCCCTGGGAGTGTCTGAAATTGTCCCCTATACAGGTGAAACTTGAATAATTAGAATATCGTGCAAAAGTAATTGCAGTAAGTGCTGCAAAAGGGGCCCAAAGCAAGTACTGAGTACATATGCATGCTTATACGTTTCAGAGGTCCGATATTGTTCTATGTACAATCCTTGTTTTATTGATTGCATTTAATAATCTACTTTGTTGAGGTTGTGGATTTGGGGTTCTTGGGGTTTTCATGAGCTGTAAGCCATAATCATCACAATTATGACAAATCACGGCTTGAATTATCTTGCTTTGCATGTAATGAGTCTATCTCATATATTAGTTTCACCTTTTAAGTTGCATTAGTGAAATAAATGAACTTTGCACAATATTCTAATTATTTGTAATGACTGGGTCGTTTTGTATGAATCTCAGCTGCGGAGTAGCTGAAGTCAGGGGAGGTCTGTGAGAGGGTACGGTTTCAGGGTCGAGCTCCAGGCGTCACTCTCCAATTTAACTGAGAGTTTGGAGCTCTACCATCATATGCCGCAGGTATTTAGTGTAGGCGTCACGTGCGTTGCCCCAGGTTATTACAGCATAACTGGGTGCACGTTTGGTGAGAGAGATCAAAACAATAAGTCAGTTCCAATGATCAGGTATCAAGCAGAAAAGATAGTAACAGTTCCCCTTTAAATGCTGAGACACAAGTCTATAAGAGGAAGTCCATTGAGCAATTCAGTACTCTCAATATAATGTCTCTACTGAGCTGCTAGCTAAGGACGAGCAGTCCTAGACTAGCAATACTTGCTGTTAGCTGTCCAACTAAGTGGGTATCCTCGGTTAGATGTCCGGGTAAGTGGGTTTCCTTGCGGCTCACAAAACTTCTGGCTCCGTTCCAGGGATCAGCTGGCGTTGCACTCGCAATAGTGGAACGCCATACTGATCTCTCTTCCGGCATTTTATGGGGACGGAGCGTGGGCGGAGCTACCTACGTCAGAGAGCCGATGCGTTCCACGCTGGAACGCATCGGCGGCTTACTTCCGCCTTGCGGTTGCGTTCCAACGAGGAGCGCAGCCGCGATCGTTACATTATTCGAGTTTCACCTGTATATCACAGGTCGATATACACTCAAGATGCCTATCGGATCACTCCATGATCTCTGTCCAATTCTCCCTGGGTAGACGTTTGTCTCTGCTTCCCTGCGTCTCCACCCTTTCTGGTTGACACTGATTACAGATCATTCATCATTGGAGAATGATGTCTCGTTCTTTCTGTTGTTAAATGTTCCTTCTGCACCCTTGGGTGTAGTCTGGGATACTTTAAAATAGGGAGGCACCGATATATCGGCCGCCGAAACATATCGGCCGAAAATTGCACTTTTGGCTAAATGCCGAAAATGCAATTTTTGTGCCGATACGTCGGCGCATCCCAGGTTTCTCTCCTCCCACACTGCTCGGCCGCCTATCACAGTCCGGCAGAGCGGTGTGGGGGCGGAGACAGCACTGTCACAGGAGGCTGAGCTCTCCTCCCTGCACCGCTCGCTCAGCCTCCTGTAAATAAAATAAATATTAAAAAAATTAAGTTTAGAAAAAATAAATAAAAATAAAATATTGAAAAAAGTTAAAAAAATTTAAATAAAAAAATTTCGGTTTCGGCCTGACCATTTTTTTTTAATTTCTGTTTCGTTTCGGTTTTTAAATTTCTATTTCGGTGCACCTCTACTTTAAAGGCCTATCTCAGAGGTACTCTTCTTAAAAAAATTTGCTCCATTAAATCTAGGACTAGACGTGAACTAAACTTGGCTTACCAGAGAGTAGCCGATAGCGAGAAAGCATACATAAGTGATCCCAACGGACGCACTGAGGGTGACTGGTAGACTGCTCAGTGCTCCCTCACTGCCCTGCTGACAGCACAATCTAAGAATAAATTGTTTTTCGCTAAGTGGGTGTATTGGGCTGAGGGTGATGCGGCAGGCAAACGTCTAGCTCAAATAGCCGAGCTCAACAGCCTACCACCTATATTGGGGCTTTTTCTGACCCGTTGGGTACTACTCATTCGGGTCAGGGGAAAATATCTGAGGTCTTCTGTGAATTTTATAATTCCCTGTACAAAACAAGAGCTGGCTATTCTGACACTGATCTTTCAGCCTACCTGCATAACATCTCTCTACCGTCCGTTACACCTGCTGATGGACTGGACTTGGAGTCGCCCATCACTCTGGCGGAACGGGAACAGGCAGTGGCTAGCTTCCCTAACGGTAAAGCCCCTGGTCCAGATGGACTTCCCATTGAAGTGTACAAGACCTACGCCGAATCACTTCTCCATACCCTCCTAAAAACATTTAATGATGCCTTCTCTGAAGGCTTCCTTCCCTTTACTATGTATGAGGCCACTATTGTAGTTTTGCCAAAAAAATTAAATAAATCCGTTACTACCAGAATCCTACAGACCTATCTCTCTTTTAAATGCAGATGTTAAAATCCTTGCCAAGGTACTAGCTACTAGACTGTCCCAAAAGATTGCCTCTGTTGTTCATTCAGATCAATCTGGGTTTATCCCTCATACTTTTGCTCTTTCCATTGAACCCCTTGCAGTTCTGGTCCGGCAGTCCGCAGACATAACAGGTTGTAAACAGGCACCCTGGAAGAAAGGTTTGTGCTGTATGCTGATGACACCCTCTTATTTCTAGCAGATACAATGTCCTCCCTATGTAATGTCATGTCCCTTTTATCTGATTTTGCTAAGTTTTCGGGTCTTGTTGTCAATTGGGAGAAATCCAACCTGCTTCCCCTGGACCCTCTGCATACACCTTTGGCTCCTGCCTTGTCCCATCTGCAGGTCCAATCAGTTATTACTTACTTAGGTATACAGATAACTGCTTCTCCCACTGACTACATTACTCTGAATCTACATCCCCTTTTGGAGAAATATGAACTCCAAAAGCTATATTTATTATGTCCACAATTTCCTGCGAGTATCGTTTCAGCTTTGGACATCTCCATAGCAAATGTATCAGCTAGCCTGGTTCAACCCCACATTTTGGGCATTTAGAGTTTTCTCTGAGTCCTATCTTATATAGGAATTCAGGGGTCCGGTATGTTCTATGTACAATATAGAGCTGTGTTAATTTATGTGATGCAGAAGGTGAGACTAATTGATGGAATGGACTGAGAGCAATGCCTCCCTCCAAAGGGAATCATCTAATGGGCCTACATCCAGTAGCCCACACCCGCTTTACATTTCATAGGTGATTTATTCAGAGCCCCAGGTAATAAGCTCGAGTACATTTTTAAAATCAACCCTCTTGTCATAGTTGCATAAAAAAGTTTATCTATACCCATATTTACACTAATACAAACCTCCCATATGCCTGGATTGTAAATATTTTTAAAATTGGGCATTAGGTAGTGAGTAAATTGCTTGTAATTGTTGGAAAGAACATAACACCCCCTGATCATATAATTGGGCCAATAACAGAATCCCCATATTGTTCCACGTTCCAAAGCCTTTAAGTTTATTTACCCTATATAGTTCCACATTATCCCATATTGGCGTATATTTTGTAAATTCAGGAAACCCCAATAACCTTTTAGTTGATTTCCACATTTTACCAATTAATTTTATAGTGGGTAGGGCTGAAAACTCCTTCACATATAAGGTTATCTCAAGAGTCATAAGGGGATCTTTATTTTGAAACAGAAATGTAATGACATCGTATGCCCCTATCCTCTGCCCTGGTTGGTTCCATCCTGCCAAATGTCTTAACTGTGAGGCTAAAAACATTATCCATGGATTTGGAAGTGTCAGACCCCCATTTCCTTTAGAGTATTGCTAGGTTTCTAGTTTTATCCGTGCTTGTTTCTTCTTCCATATCCACTCCCTAAACACTGTATTTAGCCTCCTAAATATAGTTTGGGAAATCCAACATGGAGAATTGTACAGTATATAGGAGAGCTGAGGCCTCCAAATCATTTTAATGAGATTTCGCCTGCCAACCGGCGAGAGAGGGAGTTTACACCATACATTACATTGTTTCTGAAATTTCTGTAGCATTGATATCAAGTTATCTTCCCCATAGGGCTCAACATTTACTCTAATCCTGACACCCAAATAGAGAAGTGAATCTACTATTTTTATATGCTGTATTTGTGCTGGTAATGGACACGAAAGGGGATCAATCGGAAGTAACGTAGATTTTTCCCAGTTCACACACAGCTCCGAGAATCTACCAAATTCCAGAACTAAAGACATCACTTCTATTAAAGAATAATTAGTATCTGCTAAAAAAAACAATGTATCATCTGCATATAGTAGTATCTTTTCCTCCTCTTCACCCCTGTCTAGTTCCCCTCATCAATTTAAAAGCTGAGGATAGGGCGTTATTTACTTGGATTTTTTTCTGAGGGATTGGCGTATAATAATTGAATATATGATATGTATCGAAGACCAAAACCAAACCAAATGCCCTTAACACTGCCCATAAATAATCCCACTCAACGCTATCAAAAGCTTTGGCAATGTCCAGGGATGATAAAGCTCTATTCCCCATTATCTCAGAAGGAACTTGCATATTCACATATACCCTTCGCACATTATCTGCCATTGATTTATTAGGCAGAAATCCACTCTGATCCACATTTATTATCTTCTGAATAACTTTAGATAACCTATACGCCATCACTTTCGCCAAAATCTTAACATCAACTCCCAACAACGATAGGGGCCTATTTGACTCCGGCAGTAACGCATTATTCCCCTTCTTTTGTAAAACTATAATTGCAGCCATATCCATTGACTCAGGAAATTTTCCCATTAGTAAAGCTTCCTCAAAAGTTTGTAATAACGCAGGAATCAAGATGGGGGCATATTTCTTATATATCTCTATTGGTAGACCATTTAAGCCTGGGGCTTTCCCATTTGGAAAACTAACCACTGCTGCTTTTAACTCTTGGATAGTAAAAGGAGTCTCTAAACTATCTTTATCAGCCTGAGATAGCATATCAAACGGAATACTATCTATAAATCTCTCTAGATCTTCACTACTATAAGTTACTCTAGTAGTATAGACCCCTTTCATAGTAGTTTAAAGATCGAATGAATTTTATCAGAGTCACTGCACAGTTGGTCATCCATGTCCTTCAACGCATTTACAAATGGAACTTGTTCCTGCGCCCTCACCAACTGTGCCAACAGTCTTCCAGTGCTCTCTCCTTCTTCCCAGCACTTCTGATTACTAAATGCTTTCTTACTTTCAATATGCCTTAGTTGTTCTTGTGCTGCAGTCCAGTCATTGTAAACCTTTTCGTTAGGATTTAACAAAAAATGCGTCTCTAGACATGCTACTTCTTTACGTGCCTCTTCCTCCTCCCTATTCCATTGGCTCCTTGTCCTACTAATCTGCTGACATAAATATCCCCTCATGTATGCTTTTAAAGAATCCCATACAATCCCATGTGACGCATATCCATTATTTGAGCTCAAAAACATCAATATCTCATTCTCTAACTTCTTTTGTGTTGCCAATATAGTTAAACATCCCGGATTTAATTTCCAAGGTAGCTTAAAAAACTGTCCCCCCGTTTCAATTATAGTGATTATTGGTGAGTGATCTGAAAGTGATCTAGGTTGTATCTCAACCGATTTAATTAGTGACATTACATCAACCGAACATAAAATTAAATCTATCCTAGATAATGTGTTATGTGTCTTCGAAAACATGTGTATTGGTGTTCCTCTGGGTGCAACATACGCCACACGTCCCTTAACCCAATTTATTTACAAAAATTATAAAAAGAAGTATTTTTAGTGGGATCAAAGTGTTTATTTACCGGGAATTAATCTAGTGCCATATTCATATCATTATTAAAATCCCCCATCACAATAACATAAATAGGTAATTAATCCTTAATAAATAATATCATCTTCCGGAGAACTTCATTGGAGTAGGGAGGAGGAATCTATATACTTACCAGCACGCATTCTACATATAGATTTTACAATGTAGAAACACATATCTACCCTCTTTATCACACAATGCTTGTATACACAAAAAGCTATACCTTTACAGACTAGTATTGATACACCTCTAGAATATGCCGAATAACATGCATGAGCTGTATATTGCATAAACTTGCGCTCCAACCATCCCACATTATCTCCCATCAAATGCGTTTCTTGTAAGCAAATAATTGACAGCTTATGAGACATAATGCTGGACAGTACCGCACAGCGCTTTGTCTTATTTCCCAGACCCCTAACATTCCAGGATATTATTGATATTTTTTGTAGACAGGGATTACCAAGGACAAGCCAAAGGTTCGGTACACGGGGAAACTTCCAGGAATTCAGGGTAAATCACAAATGGGGACTCCGCAACTAGCTTGGGAAAGCGTTGCTCGGACAGCATGCCGTTCTCTGCCCTGGGCTTAACTATAGACAGGAAGAGGGAGGATCCACAGGATTGGCCACAAGTGGACTGCACTGATTGGTCGAGAAGCTGCATAAGAAACTGCAGGAGAGGTCGGCTGACGCCTAAAGCTTGCAGACATGTGCAAGAGTGAGTCAGGTTCAGAGCACATGCCTGGTGGACTACAAGCACCAGCACAGCCCTGCATGCCTGCAGAACCAGGGGTAAGAGATATGTATATACTTGTAGAACTACAAGTGACAGCTCAGCTGCAAGTCTGCAGCTGAACTGTGACAGTAAGTAAATAATTGGTACCATGAGGAAGAGAGAAAAAAACCCCCACAAATCAACTACACTAATTCCCGACATAAATATAGGGGATTAGAGACATTATCCATACATTCATCTTACAATCCAGATCACAGCGTGGTATTTCAGTACTTAATACAAAATATCCTCTATCCTCAAGACCGCTAGTGCTCCTCATAACTTTAGACCTCTTATATTACTCTCGGGATATTTGTCCAACCAAGCTGAGACTGCTAAAGGAGATTAAAAGAAATTAGTCCTCGATAGCCGACTGCGAAGTCAGCTCAGTTCTCCAGGAAACCAAAACCTTCCATCTGACACTAGCTCCGGAGCCACTTGTTAACCTCCCTCAACTCGCGCTGTCTGTCCGGAGTGGCTCTTGGCAAAAATAATAATTATACGCATTTTCGCTGGATATAACATTCTTTTGTCGCATTCTTTTTTTCACTTCCTGGAATTGGGCCTTTTTTTTAAAACTATTGAGTAGTCTGAAAATAGCATCACTCTCGCACCTGCAATAGATATAGATCCCAATTAACGGGCCTTACGGAGGATTGTCTCATTATCTCTATAATTAGCCAATCTAATCAGCAATATCCTTGGTGAGTTCCCATGCACATGAGTGTGTGCATCTATTCTATACGCTCCCTCAATAATAAACATAGGGGATAGATATTCTTTACCTATTGTCTCTAGTATCTGTTTTTCCATAAACGCCACCGGATTTAACCCCTCGGTCTGTTCAGGTATTCCCACCATTCTGATATTATTGCGTCTTGCTCTGTTTTCCAGTTCTTCAATTTTACGGGAATTAACTAAACTTTTTTTAGTTTAATTTTATTGAGATATGTACAAGCATAGAATAAAATACATGGGGTCATACAATGAATAGATTATACAGTTTCAGTGTTATGTTCGTCACATATCACTTATCAACTTATAAAAAGCATATCACTGAAACTTTTTAAAACCCAGAATAAAAGGTTATTACAGGCAGTCCCCGACTTATGAACAACCCGTACTTACGAACCGAGGTTCGTGACACAACTACATACAGCTATCACTCAGTGTCCCAGACTTACTGCAGTTCATTATAAAAAAAACTTTGTACAATGAACTGCAGTAAAGTCAGTGACACTGAGTGATAGTTGTATGTACCGGCGCCGGCGGCTGCTGGTACATTTAGCAGAACTGTGACTGCAGCGGCCTGTGTCCCTTTAAATCCCCGCTGCTCTCCTCGCCTGTGTTGGTGGAGGCAACAGGAACCCAGACCGATGTATTCCTCCGCTGCTGTCCCGGCCAGTTCCTCCTCTTCTCCCGGTCCGTCCACACCTCCTCTTCTCCCTGTCCGTCCGCTCCCCTTCCCGTGGTCCTTCCGCTCTTCTTCCCTCGGTCCGTCCGCTGGTCTGTCTGCTTCTCTTCCCCCGTCTGACCGCTCTTCCTCTTCCACCGGTCCAGCCGCTCTTCCAGTCCG
>NW_017307919.1:306318-307375 GCF_000935625.1 Nanorana parkeri | reverse complement strand
GGGCCTGATAGAGAACGTTCTCCTTCAGGCCCCTCCTCTGCTGATTGACAGCAGACAGTGGGCAGATGCAATAGCCAGCCTGCTGCTGGATATTGCAATTTAAAATATCCAATAGCAGGCTGGCTATTGCTCCCAGCATTAAAGTTAAAAAAAAGGTTTTAAAAATAAAAAACTAAAATGAAAAAGACAAAAACATTTCAAAAAAGTAAAAAAAAATTAAAAATGCAATAAAAAAAATCAAGTTTATAAAATAAAATTAAAAATAGAAAAAACTTTTTTTGGTGTGTCATTTTAAATAAAAGTTTTTTAAATTATATTATAATCTTCTGAACAAGGGGAACAGACAGAAACACAAACGTGACCCTTCCCTATGCTATCCAAAACTAAAAAAATGTTTTTTTGGATGGAGTTACACTTAAAATATGTACCTGTTCCGACTTACATACAAATTCAACTTAATTCGGTCTGTTCAGGTATTCCCACCATTCTGATATTATTGCGTCTTGCTCTGTTTTCCAGTTCTTCAATTTTACGGGAATTAACTAAACTTTTTTTAGTTTAATTTTATTGAGATATGTACAAGCATAGAATAAAATACATGGGGTCATACAATGAATAGATTATACAGTTTCAGTGTTATGTTCGTCACATATCACTTATCAACTTATAAAAAGCATATCACTGAAACTTTTTAAAACCCAGAATAAAAGGTTATTACAGGCAGTCCCCGACTTATGAACAACCCGTACTTACGAACCGAGGTTCGTGACACAACTACATACAGCTATCACTCAGTGTCCCAGACTTACTGCAGTTCATTATAAAAAAAACTTTGTACAATGAACTGCAGTAAAGTCAGTGACACTGAGTGATAGTTGTATGTACCGGCGCCGGCGGCTGCTGGTACATTTAGCAGAACTGGGACTGCAGCGGCCTGTGTCCCTTTAAATCCCCGCTGCTCTCCTCGCCTGTGTTGGTGGAGGCAACAGGAACCCAGACCGATGTATTCCTCCGCTGCTGTCCCGGCCAGTTCCTCCTCTTCTCCCGGTCCGTCCAC
>NW_017307919.1:296969-306236 GCF_000935625.1 Nanorana parkeri | reverse complement strand
CGGCTTCTCTCCTCCAGTCCGGCCGCTGCTCCTCTGCCCCGCCCCCCTGCCTCCTCTTCATCTGCAGGCTGGGAGCAATACCCAGCCTGCTATTGGATATTGTAAAATGCAATAGCCAATAGCAGGCTGGCTATTGCACCCGCCCGCTGCCTGCTGTCAATCAGCATGGGAGGGCCTGATAGAGAACGTTCTCCTTCAGGCCCCTCCTCTGCTGATTGACAGCAGACAGTGGGCAGATGCAATAGCCAGCCTGCTGCTGGATATTGCAATTTAAAATATCCAATAGCAGGCTGGCTATTGCTCCCAGCATTAAAGTTAAAAAAAAGGTTTTAAAAATAAAAAACTAAAATGAAAAAGACAAAAACATTTCAAAAAAGTAAAAAAAAATTAAAAATGCAATAAAAAAAATCAAGTTTATAAAATAAAATTAAAAATAGAAAAAACTTTTTTTGGTGTGTCATTTTAAATAAAAGTTTTTTAAATTATATTATAATCTTCTGAACAAGGGGAACAGACAGAAACACAAACGTGACCCTTCCCTATGCTATCCAAAACTAAAAAAATGTTTTTTTGGATGGAGTTACACTTAAAATATGTACCTGTTCCGACTTACATACAAATTCAACTTAAGTACAAACCTAGAGTCCCTATCTTGTCTGTAACCCGGGGGACTGGCTGTATAAAAGAAAAAGAGTAGAAACTATTAACTATCTAGGGCAATGACTTTAGATAGAGAAGGCTATAGACAATAAAAGAAACGTGTTCAGTAAAGGCTTTCTTTATCTAGTTCTGCTAAATTCAGCTAAATATGTATTCCTCTAGGGGAAAAAAACATGAAACTCCTCCCCTGAATTTTACAAGAGGATGACAAAACTAAAGACATATAACTCTTTTAAATATTCAAATTTAGCAAAGAAGTTGTTCAAAGGAGGTCTTTTTTAATTGAACATGGCTTTTACCCATTAAAACTTAGCAACAGCTATATTTTTTTTCTTTTCCCATCATACTTACCAGCTAGCCTGCAAGAGAAAAAAAAATTACACTGCCTAACTATTTGGGTTAAAAACAGAGATTTTAGTTGCACAACTTTTGCAAAATAGGTGGAAGCCACACCGCCTCATTAAGGCCCCTCTGTATAGTGTGGTCCTAACGCTAATCTATGAGAGCCTACATCTTGAAACATATAGCAAAGGATGAATTGAGTGCAGGTTTACCAGGGGGCAGCCCATTACTTCTTAAAGGCACAGGGACACACCAGAAGCCTAGCAGATCACAATGGCAGCTGAAGCCCCCAGTGTGTCCCCACACCAAATTCAACAAGTACAACAAATAGCAAACATTCTCATCAATTCATAATCAGCTATAAAGCAAGGTGCACATGGAAGGGCTTTACACAATACAAAAGCAAACATTTCCCAGCACACTTACCCGCTAGCCTGCAAAAAAACAACAACAATATTACACTTTCTAACTATTAGGGTTAAAAACAAACAGAGGTTTTAGTTACACAACTGTTGCAAAATATGTGGAAGCCACACTGCCTCATCCATTTTGGAGCATATATAGCAAAGGATGAATATTTTGCAGGTTTACCAGGAGGCAGCTCATTACTCCTTAATTGCACAAGGACACACCAGAAGCCCCACCAGAAGCAGTGGAAACATGGATTCAAGGCGAGAGGGATTTGCACAGCAAGTCAATAGCATAAAACAAAACATCTGTGCATTCATGACTAACTAGGTGTTTGGCTTCCCCAAAACAAACACTTATATTTTTTTAGGCCTGGTTCACACCTGTACGTTTTGTAGCGCGTTCAATGTTCTACGAACGCTCTACAAAACGCTCAAACATGAAAATCCCATTGTTTTCTATGGGTATGGTTCACACCTTGCCGTATTTCAGCCCGTCTGAACGCGCTACAAAACGGCCTACGCCTGAAAAGGTACATGAGCTTCTTTGTGGCGTTTTTGTCTTGCGTTTCCATTGGGATACAGCCAAGTAGCCCTCGGAAACGCGCGTTTTTTACCGCGAATCGCGGTAAAAACGCGTGTCACGAAATGCGCGACAAACGCGCATATTCGATACGCCTAGGTGTGAACAGAGCCTTAACGTAAGCATTCAGCCTTTTCACACAGCAGCGGGCTCCCACAGAGAGAGTGAGAGAGACAGCCCTGAGCATCTGTCTGCTCACTAATTAAAAGGCCTGTGGACAGCTGGGACTAATTAATTAAATCTGGCTATCAGGTAAGATGTGATCAGTGGAAGGTTTATCCAATCCAAAGCTCTAAAAAGCCTTTGGGCTCAAAACAGGACTTATTAATTAAAGTCTGTTCTCTCCACATCAGTCACAAAACCCTGGAGTCTCTCACCACATGCAGGGTAAAAACTTAGGTCACACATATACACCAGCCAACAAATTGTTTGCTATTGCCTTACATACCCTCCCCTTCTTCTCAGACCTGTGGAAAGGAGCACATTTTGCAAACATACAGTTGGCACATGACAGTCTACCAGCATTCCCTTGCTGTGTCTCTGGCCTGTTTTGTAGAAACCATCTTCCAACCTTTGCATTGTTCCCTTTGTTTCAAGCCATTCACTGCAGTGTAGACAAGTCTATAATCATTTGCAACTTTATACCCAAGGGTAACACCTCAATGACTCTAGTGTCCACTTTATGATCAGACACTTCCTTTCCACTATTGAATAGTTCCTCTCTCCAGGAGTTAGTTTCCAGCTGAGGTATGCTACTTGATCTACTTTCTCATTGAAGCTTACCTTCACCCCCTTCAACTAAAAATCACATCATCATGTAGCTCTGCATGCTGATATGAAATCATGTTACATTCATCAGGTTAAACCAGCCTTTCTCAACCAGGGTGCCATAGCACCCTGGGGTGCCTTTTGGCTTTCTTAGCAGTGTGCCTTGAAACTTTTTCACAGCATCATGCCTTTCTATGGTTCAGGTAAGCTTCTGATGTGAAGGGGGGCTCTAATGTAAAAGGGGGGCTCCTGATGTGAACAGAGGGGGCTCTTATTTGAAGAGGGGCTCCAAGTGTGAGAGGGGGGACTCTAATGTGAAGGGGAATCCTAATGTAAAAGGAGGGCTCCCGATGTAAAGGGGGATTCTGGTGTGAAAGGGGGGATTCTGATGGAAAAGGGGGGCTCTCATGTGAAGGGGTCTCCTAATCTGAATGTGTTTTTCCATGGGATTTGGAGGGGCCACATGTTGTTTTTACATTTATGGGTTTTTTATTATAATTATTATTCAGGATCTATATAACGCCAACAGTTTGTGCAATGCTTTACAATATAAGGAGGACATTACAGTTACAATACAAATCAAGACAAGATGGCAAGGAGGGCCCTGTCCGTGAGCTTACAATCTAAAGAGGAGGGGCAATTGATACAAGCGGTGGTAGCTGTGTGGGAATTAATTTTTTGAGAAAGTGATAGTTCAATGGTTAGGTTGAGGCAGCATAGGCTTCCCTGAAGAGTCTTTAGGGATCGCCTAAAGCAGACAGAATAGGAGAGAGATGGACAGATTAGGGAAAGGAGTTTCAAAGGATGGGAGAGACTCTAGAGAAGTCCTGGATGCATGCATGGAAGGAGTTGACAAGGGAGCTAAAGAGCAGAAGGTCTTGGGAGGGAATAGTTAGGGTGATAATTTGAGACGCTGTTGGCGATATAGCCGGGGGCAGAGTTGGGGATGTCTTTGTAAGTGGTTGTTAATATTTATCATTTTATCCTTTGGGCAATTGAAAGCCACTGGAGGGATTGGCAGAGAGGGGTTGCAGACACTGAGCGGGTGGTTAGGTGGATGAGTCTAGCATCAGTATTCATGATAGACTGAATCGGGGATAGCCAGTGTAGAGGTAGGCCAATGAGGAGGTAGTTGCAATAGTCAAAATGAGAGATAACAAATGAGTGGATGAGTAGCTTTGTGGTTTCATTGGTTAGGAAGGGGCATATTTTAGAGATGTTATGAAATTGAAGGCAGCAGGATTTGGATAGTGATTGGATGTGGGGCAGAAAGGTGAGGTCGGAGTCAAGGATCACACCTAGCACCTTGGCATGTGGGGAAGGAGGGATAGTTGTGTTAGCAATCTCGAGTTTTAAGAAGTGTTGTGACAATCAGACTGATATGTCAGTTAGTAAATTAGTGACACGCAAGGACACCGAGGGGGTGAGTTGTGGAATGGAGTGCCATTGGCATAGAGATGGTATTGGAAGTCATGCAAGGTTATCAACTGTGCAAGGGAAGAGGTGTAGATAGAGAAGATAAGTGGTCCAAGGACAGAGCCTTGAGGGACCCCTACGGGAAGAGGAGGAGTTAGATTTTGCCTCTGATTCAGAGGGGTATTTAAGCTCCAGCTCTGCAAGGAGTTGGTGCTGTGTCTTCAAACCAGCTTCCTGTTTATTACAAAGAGCTGTAGTAATGCTATTGTTTCCAGTTTACTGACCTGGACTGCCTGACAACGCTCTCTCGTTTCAACCCAACAATGCTCCCATCTCCTGCCTTATCTACTGACTGGTCTGCCTGACCACTCCCGGCTAGCCACCTGCCTCAACCCCTTCCTGAATCTGATTATGCCCTTGTCTCCTGTTTTTGTCTTCTGGCTGCTGACCTGGACAGTCTGACCATTATCCGTTATCTCCTGTCAGGACCCCTGCCTTATCCTAAACATGTCCTGGTCAACTGTCTCCTCATTGGAGCCCTCCTGTCCTTGCTGATTCCTTAGGGTGATCCTGGGGCCGTGACCTGATACAAGCAAGCAGCTAAACCCATCTCCACCATTAGAAGCTCTGATGACGTCCGGCTGCTTAGACTCTGCATCTCAGGTGAGACCCCCTGCCAGAGGGTCTCCCCATAACAGCTACATCAACAGTGCCTTCCTGAGAAATCTCATCTGTAAACTGCAAAATCTCAGGAGATCTCTGTAGAAGGCATTGTTTTCCGAGATGTGCATTGCCACATTTTCCAGGAGGCAGACCCAGAGCTCCAGGAAGTAAAGGAAGATGGGTTCTTCTAACATCGCCAAGAAAAAAAGCCTGCAATTAGCTGTAAGTATCTGTTTGTAGATTGCCACTTCTGAACATTTCATAGGTGCCTTTGTTGTCATTTTTCTGATAAGGGTAAAGTTCCTCTTTTACTACCTAGGACAAAACTGCTCCCAGGACAGCATCAGAGACATTTGTTTGTACAAGGGATTATTTTATAAACATTTTATCAACGTTTTGCATAGACAAAAGAACCCTCAAAGTAAAGACTACACAGAACTCAATATATAGGGGGGAGGTGCAGTGTCAGCTCCTGAACCTATCCACGCATATTCACAAGTCAAGAGTAACAGTAAAAAATACAAATGAGTAGAGCAAAAAGTGCATGGTGAAGCAAACTCTGTACTCCACGTGCTTTTCCCAATGTATTTTCCCAATTTCGAACATAGTACAAGGAATTACTGAATGTTGGGGAGGAATGACTGAAGTTGGGAAGGTTAATACTGGTCTCCTACAAAATATTGCCTTCAACTCTTGAAAAGCTTTGTCTGACCTTATTCCATTTTAACATGGTGGATTTTCTCCCCTTGGTGAGATCAGTAAGTGGAACTGTTAGAGTGACAAAGTTAAGGTGCCCATACACCTTACGATTATCGGACGATTTTCGTATGCGATCAACTTTTCGGCCGATAATCGTATGTGTGCATTTCAGTGTCCGACCGACAGTACTGTACAATCGTACGACTTTTGACGGTCAAGCATGTTTGAAAACTTTGCTAGATCGTACGATTTTCGCAAGGTTGCTGGCGTTTCCGTCCGTCAAAAGTCGTACAATCTACACTGCGCTTGCGCTAACGAAAATACGGCAAATCAATTACCGCATTTCATCCAGGTGCTTTTCGTTAATTATGGCTAAATTAATCTTGCGATCATCGGGGCAGGATGGGGCTGCCGTACGAAAATTGTACGACTATTGGATCATCGGACGAAAAGTTTTGTCCGATAATCGGAAGGTGTATGGGCACCTTTAGGCACAAACCGCTGATAGTATCCCACAGTCCCCAGAAAGACTCTACACTGGCTAGGCCCAACTTTTAATTGCTCCAGTTTTGTCCATTAGAGGCAATATGATACCCTGTCTGCTGTAACCCAATTGCCGGGACCTTCTTTCAGGTCTAATGTACATTTTTTTGGACTTACAATTGGGATGTAAAACTGCTTAGACCTTTTTTATGTGGTATTCCCAATCAAGACTAAAAATGACAACAGCATCTAGATATGCTAAAGCATATGCTTTGCGGGGCTTAAGAATATTTCTTTTGAAATGAGGCTGGAGCCACATGTAAGTCAAAAGGGAGGTGTCACAAAAACTGTCTTTTCCTTTGCCCTGTCTGTTAAGGGAACCTGCCACTACCCTTTTGTAAAATTGAGGGTGGTAATGTACCTGGTGGAACCCAACCTTTCTATCAACCCATCCACTTTAGGGCATTAAATAAGCATTAGATTTGGATATTTTATTTAGTTTGCTGAACTTGTTGCCAGACCCTAGACTGCCATTCAGCCAAGGGCTAACATTTTATGTACTTGTTTTGAAATTGCCACAGATACCTGATAAGGTCTTATCTTTACTTTGCCATGAGGCTCAGTCACAATGTCATGGTAAATTGTGTTTTTTCAGCTAGGTAGTTCTCAAAACACTTCTCAATTTTTCTGCAAGAATTCTCTCACCTCCTGAATCTGAGTAGCATGTGTCTGACATCCTAACTTTTCCTATATCTTTCTATGGTGATACCTTAGGGTCACTTTCTGCTGAAGAGCCTCACAATCCTTTCAGGGTAACAGAGAGTCCCAGTCTTTCCTATCCTTATCAAACCTCTTTTTAATATACCATTCAGGGTTGTATTGAACCTTTCAACAGATACCTTGCTTAATACTGTGGAGTGAAGTGTTGTACTGTGTTGTACTGTGACGTAAACAAACAAACCTGTACGATTCGTACCCTTGGGCCTGAGCACGTGACTATGAACGTGTCTCCGCAGCTAAGTTCCATCTTCCACCTTAAAGGGGTATTACATCTACAAACCTATCAGTTTGGGGGTGGTACACTCGGGTGCATAGGTGAGTAATTTTCAACCATCAACACAGCGCTGGTCTGCCAAAATTTCCTACGAAAAACATATGGAACAGCTCTTTTGCTATAAACTTAAAGGACACGTTTCTGAGAGGGACTGTTTATGGGTGCTCATTGGCATAGTAAAGAGCTACCAATATGTGCTGGTGTCCCCTGGTGGATTTCTACAGTAGCCTGACCAAATCCATGGCAATCTTCAAAAGGGTCCCTGATTATAGGCGGATTTCCAGCGGATTTACCACCGGATTTAAAAAATGTAGATGAGGGCGTGGCCAAGCAATGGAGCAGTAGAGTCGCGTGTGTGCTGAGCTCTGCTCCCAACCATACCCATTACAGCTAATTAATAATAGTCACGTACCTAAATCCCCATGTTCGGTGACAGGAGATCAACCCGGTCACAACAGAAGGACTCCCGGCTGACGATCCCCGGATACTTCGCACCAGCGGCCTCGAGACCCTCAGCGGCAGCTACCAGACACACTGAGTCCGGCAGCCATCTTGACTCCCGCATGGCGGGACCTTCCGGATCAGGTCAGTCTATGCCTGCTACGAGACCCTCTTCCCCTCGGCCCGCCGCGGATGATAGTCCCCAGATACGGCCACCGGAGGGGTTAGATGACGGCTCACGGCCCGCGATGTCCGCTCCTCCGTCGCCGCTGCTGACCTCAGTGATAGGGGAGGGCCTGAGGGCCCTGCTGCAGTCCCTAGCCACTAAGGATGATGTACATCACCTGGCACAACAGGTCGAAGGGGCCCTTAGAAGGGAGATTGAAGGGGTTGCCCAGACAGTGGTCGTTCTGGAGCAGAGGGTGATCGGGTCAGAAACTTCCCAGGCAGAACTGACGGCCAGAGTCTCAGCACTTGAATCCGCGGTCATGACCCAGGCAAAGGCCCACGCACTGCTATATTTAAAGATGGATGACGGAGAAAATAGGAATCCCAGGAACAACGTTCGCCTGCGGGGGGTCCCCAAGTCTACGCCGGGTGCTGACCTCCGATCTACCATACAAGCCATACTAAACCAGCTCCTAGACCGTGAACCCGCTACCCATTTGGAGATGGACAGAGTCCACAGGGTCAGCGGTCCCAGGGGTACTGACCGCAATGGTCCCAGAGATGTTTTATGCCGGGTGCATTTCTTCACACAGAAGGAGGCCATAATGCGTCAGGCCTGGATTAAAAAGTCTGTGGACTTTGATGGCGCTGTGATCACCATAATGCCTGATCTCTCCAGACACACACCTTTTCTTAGGCGCTTGATGCAGCCACTCCTAGCTCAAATCTCCTCGGTTGGAGCGTCTTACAAATGGGGCCATCCGTTCCATCTACAGATACAAAAGGACGGAGCCACCTTCGTCCTGCTGACTCCAGACCAACTACTGGAATTATTTGCCTTCTTGGGCACTGATCCTGTTGAAATCCCTGATTGGCTCCTGACCCCTGCCGCCACGAGGCCTACACTACCACCGGCCCCCAGATCACAGCGGCCCCGCAGAGGGCGATCTCGCCGCCGCTCCGACACTGAACTGAGCCGAGACCCCACCGCTCACGAGGCGTGAGAGCGCAGGGTAGGATCCCGATGTCTGTCTCGAAATTGGATCTACAATCTGCAATTCAACATGGTTCTTCCTGGCCGGCGACTGCGGCATGGCCCTCTCATCGAACGCCCCCCATCCTACCGCAGTGGGAGCATTGCCTACCGTTGGGGCTGACTTCTGTCCTTTGCCATTCACTCGGCCCTCATGTTGGACTCGGGACATGAAGGAGGGACCTTCTCCGTTACCTTTAGCAACCCCCCCCCCTTTCTCCCGACACTTCCACGTGGCCGCTGACGAAGATGTATCCTTCCTAGACTGCTCCTAATCGCCGCGGATCATCGCCTGGCACTTCTGATGAGTACAGACTTCAACACCAATATGCCATAACCCGATCCTTTTTTCACAGGTATCTTGGACTGAATGTTGCCTCGGGTGGCTATACACCGCTCACATACAAGATGCACTTAAGTTATGTTTAATGTTTACTGGTTAGAAAGTTAGTGCTGTGTTTGTGGGGTGTGTGCCACACTGTCGGGTTGGCACACACACCGGCTTCACCGCCATAGGGGCACCCTGACCCTCCTACCCTCCCGCCCCCAC
>NW_017307919.1:275454-293584 GCF_000935625.1 Nanorana parkeri | reverse complement strand
CCTAACCCACAACCCCCTTCCCCCCACCCCCTCTCTCCCGACCCCTTACCCGGGATGCACCCTGGCGGACCGGGGAGAAGATTGTGTGTGCTCAAGCGGTAAGGTAACCGAAGTAGAGGCCGTTACCTGAGGGGGCGACGTGTGTTTGGATTCCAACTCCATCAACACTGATGACTACGGAGGGAGTTAGAGACTGTGACTGATGGCTCTAGTGCCTGTTGGGGTGGGGTTGCTCTTGCTCTTGGAGTTTGCCACAAACAACTTAGGCCTTAGGGGGTGATCGAAGAGAGGCCGCTACTTGTTCACACGTTCTGCTATGGGGATAGCTTACTTGAGTGGGTACTGCAGGGAGCATCTCGCTATGCTCCCTTGTTTTACACTCCTCCACTTAGTTTCCCTCCTCGCAGCCTGCGTTGAGGGTTGTTATAGAATATTTTGTTTTGATTAATCAAAATTGTTATATCCCACTAGATATTGTTTTTATACTAATACGTATTTTCTTTTGTCTTTTGTCTTTTTGTTTTTTCTCTCCTCCCCTTTCTCTTCTCAGTACTTCTACCTTTGAGAGGGGTCCTCAGGAGACCCACTTCAGATCAGACTGCATACCCAGACTCACAGATCTCCATTTCCCATTTACGTACCATAGCTCCTCCCACACTGCCAAGGCAAGGGGGGTTAGTGTGTTGGTAGCTAGGTCCTCAGGTTGGCAGCACATAGCTACGGTATGTGACAGCGAGAGCAGATACATTTTCGTAAAGGGACGTTTCTTTGGCTTTCTGGTCACCATAGTCAACGTGTACGCCCCCAACTCCGACCAAATCTCATTCTTAGAGGAATGCCTCCTCGCTTTATCTGACTTTGTCGAGGGGATTCTTGTCATGGTAGGGGACTTCAATGTCGCCCTGGACCCACAGCTTGATGTATCCAGAGACGCCTCACACCTATCTTACTCATTCCTTCGCCGTCTACGTAAGACTCTCCACACGGAGCAGCTAGTAGATGTATGGCGCCTCATGCACACGCGAGAACGCGATTACTCGTTTTACTCCGCCGCACACCGTACCTATTCAAGAATAGACTACTTCCTGATCAGGCAAAGAGACTTGCACAGACTCCGGCATACTTCCATAGACGTTCTGATCACGCTCCGGTGCTACTGAGTATGCTCCTTCACACTGAGGGCCCTAGACAGTGGCATTGGCAACTAAACGATCTCCTATTGGATGATCCCCTATTGACGACCCACATCAGTCAGGAACTGACCCACTTCTTTCAACAGAACCAATCGCCAGAATCTCCTCCCTTGTCCATATGGGAAGCCCACAAATGTTGTACGAGGGGAACCTTTATTTTCCACGCCTCTAGAGCAAAGCGCGAGCGGCCAGAAACCATCTCCACCCCACTGGCCCAAATTCATCAATTAGAGATACGCCACAAACAAACCTTGGCTATTGCAGTGGAAGCCGAACTATGGACTCAGCGCCAAAATTTGGAAGATTTGCTCCTTGGCAAGATCAAAGCCAGACAGGTGAGGGTTAAGAGAACATACTATGAGTACGGGAATAAGCCAAGTAGGTCCCTGGACGCCAGAGTTCAGACTTCTATCCCAACCATAGCGGGGAGAGACGGCAGTTTACTCACCAACTCGGAGGCAGTGGCTGCCCGGTTTAGGGACTTCTTTTTGGAGCTTTACAACCGTGAGGGCCCGCAGACCCCAGACTTAACCGCCAGACGCCTGGCCAAAACCCAATCTTACCTTGCTCAGTCAAACCTCCCTACTCTGACCTCTGAGGAGGCGGAGGCGCTAGACATGCCTATCACGGCAGAGGAATGTTAAACAGCTCTCAAACAGATGCAACCCCGTAAGGCTCCAGGGCCAGACGGCTTCTCCTTACGGTACTATAGGGCTTTCAGCACTCAGTTGACCACGCCATTCCTCCAGGCATATAACTCCCTACTTGCCGGACACTCTTTCCCGGCCGACTCCCTTCGGGCCACAATCACAGTTATCCCCAAGGAGGGGAAGGATCCCACCCTATGCGCCAGCTTCCGCCCAATATCTCTGCTCAGTGTGGACCTGAAATTATTTTCGAAGATCCTTGCCAATCGCCTTCTGCAAAGTGTGAGCAAACTTGTCTACACTGACCAGGTGGGCTTCCTGCCCAGCTGAGAGGCCAAGGACAACACTGTTAGAGTACTTAATGCGATTCACTTAGCCACAGAGACACGTATTCCCAAAATACTCCTGTCCACCGACGCCGAAAAGGCGTTGACCGGGTGAACTGGTCGTTCCTCCTGGCAACACTCTAGACAATGGGCTTTGGAGACAACTTGTGCAGATGGGTGGAAACCATCTACTCCATACCCTCGGCCCAAGTGCGAACGAATGGGACGTATTCCGACCACTTCTCCCTCTCGAACGGCACCATTCAGGGATGCCCGCTCTCCCCATTACTTTTTATTCTATCTCTAGAACCCCTCCTCTGTAGAATTAGAAACAACCCGGACATTACGGGTCTAATTACAGGCCACAAGATCCATAAAATAGCAGGTTACGCAGACGATCTATTATTTATCCTGACCAACCCCCAAACCTGATGACTGAACTAGAGAAGTATGGGGGGCTATCAAACTTTAAAATAAACTTCCAGGGGGGGCGTGGCCTGGACATGGCGCCGAGTGGTTGCTAAACCGAGGAGCTCTGCAGAACCAGGGGGATCTTTTCAGCTTATCAGCATATTATTCGCCCCATCGGCCCATGAAGCGTAAAGGGAAGAAGTCTAAGACACCCCGTGCCCCTGTACATCAGCAGAAGCAAACCAGGATGGAAGCCTATAGCTCGCCCCAGGCAGCAGGGCCTAACACGCGGGAGCGGACCGGGACGCCCGCGTACATCACCCCGCCGAGACGCACCCAGACCTCCCCGGCCTATGATGCATCCTGTATCTCGGACGAAGAGGCACCACTGCTCCAGCCGGTTTCAACCAGCTTTCTCCTTACCTGACTCGGGTGCAGAGAGGCCTTCTCTGCGTGTGGTGACAACAGCCTCCCAACTCAACTGCACGGGCCTAGACGCAGACCCGGAGCTCCGGTCTATCCTGGCGGCACTCCCGACCCGAACAGACTTACAAGGTATAATGGACCAGTTAGCTTCCTCGCTTAGTGCAGCGGTCACGGCCATCTTTAACTCCCTGCTGGACAGACCCTCGTCAGAACCTATGGAGTTGGATCGTGTGCACAGGTCTCTGGGCCATATTGGGACTGAGGCTAACAGACCTAGAGATGTTTTATGTAGAATTCACTTTTTCAATATTAAGGAGGAGATCCTGCGGAGAGCTTGGCGTCAGGGGACGGTGGAATTTGATGGAGCAGAAATCTTGATTCTCCCTGACGTGTGTCCCCAGACTCTATATCGTAGACGGCTCTTGAAACCCCTCACAGACCTGCTACAAACCAAAGGGATTACCTATCGATGGGGATTTCCATTCTCGCTTTTGATTGGCAGAGGAGACCGTTTCTTCAGGCTTACTCATCCCGGCCAGGTACTGGACTTAGCCACCTTCTTGAAATGTGAAAACCTGTCGCTACCGGATTGGTGGAAGTGCCTTCCCAGGATTCGACGATATCATTATCCAACAGACCATCAAGATCCACGGGGCGTCGCAGAAGTCGACAGCGATCGACTACTCGCCCAACTCAGCGGGCCCGACCCACAGACCCAGAGAGCTATAGATGATCCCACTTATCTGTCGATCCTCTGACCTGGCCGGTTTCTTGGTGACCCACTGATGTGAATTTCTCCGGCCCCTGCGGCCTTACCAAGCAGATCGCAGGTATGTCGCCCGGAACAATTGTCTCGGTAATGAGGACTTACATGCCCTACCTGACGACAGACTTTCCACCTCATACCCCGCAGTGGACATATATCTACATATGATCCTGGGCTCCCAGTGAAGCACATTTCTATTCAAGGATGCGGTGGGGTCACTCAGCCTAGGAGACCGGTTGGTGGTATCGCAGGGCTGGATTGGCTGACCTTGGGCACCCTCCTGCGGCCGCCTGACCCTTCCTTACCTGGGATTGTTATCCTTAACAGACTCTTCACTATTTTTAGGTGGGGGTTATGTTATGTTTTGCATTTCATGTGATGTCATCCTTAGAACTACTTAAGTCAAGTTAGGTTGTTTTATGAGTTAATTGTTCCTGGTTTAACCCCTTTGTGCCTTAGGTATCCAGTAGGATCCTCAGCACTACGTGCTCGGGGAGCCCCGTACGGGGGCAGGGCGCAGTTTGCACATGGCGAGGGACGGAGCCGATGTTACCATTTCACTGGTCATCCTGGTCTGCATCTCTCCACGTCGCTGTGTCCAACCTATTCCCCCGTTGTGAGTGTTTTCTCTCCTTACCGGAGATATTCTGTGAGAACACTCTTGTTTTGTGTGTGTAAACCTTTCCCACACGGTGGTCAACTCTTCTGGGGTACTGTCGGCGAGACCCACGACCCTTCCTGCACGTCTCCCACCACCGGATTCCAAGGAGTCACGAGGTATAGTGGTTTTGTTTTTTATTCCTTCGGTGTGTGGGGTTCTGTGACCAGAAATGCCTGAACTTAGAGTCACTTCATTCAATGTGCGAGGCCTTCAGGTCCCTGAGAAGAACGACGTTTGCTGAACGACCTCTGGCGCACACGGACCCAGGTGGCGCTCTTACAAGAGATCCACTTTAAAAGCGGCCACAGTCCCAGGCTGGGTAATAGTAGATACCCCACGGCCTACCACGCCCCCTCCCCAGACTCCAAATCTAAGGGGGTCAGTATAGTGCTAGCGAACTCCATCCCATGGACGTACATTGACCATTATGCAGACCTGGAGGGACGTATGTTGCTCCTCAAAGGGGATCTCCACGGCCACAGGGTGACCATTGTGGCGGTGTATGCTCCAAACTCAGGACAGGTGACATTCTTGGACTCTCTGTGGACTCAACTTCTAACATTTGCAGGATGGATAATGGGAGAAGACTTTAATATGGTGCTAGACCCGTCCATGGACTCTTCTAAGGGAGTATCCCGCATTACACATGCACAACGAAAACGTGTTAAACGGTCTATGTTTGACCTTCAGTTGATTGATCCATGGCGCATTAGTGATCCTACGGGCAGAGACTACACCCACTATTCGGCCCCCCACCAGTCGTACTCTAGAATAGACTTCTTTCTCCTGCAACACGCTGCCTTGCCCCTGGTGTCTGAGGTTTCTATTGAAACCTCAACTCTATTGGACCACTCCCCCATCCACCTGCAGGTCAATGTGGGCGAAGGGGTTAGTCGGCTATTTTCGTGACGACTGAATGAATCCCTGTTACAGGAGCCTGCGCTGGCTGCCTCGATCCACTCGGACTTAGTTCACTACTTTCAGGACAACGACTCCCCCACGCTGAACCCTCTGACACTTTGGGAAGCGCACAAGTGCGTGATTAGGGGCTCTCTCATCGCGCTAGGGTCACGGCGCAAGCGCCTTCGCTTAAAGAGAGTAGAAGAACTCTATGACCAATTATGTACCCTTAAACTACGCCACAAAGCAACTCTAGATGCCGATACGTTGGCAGACTTAACAAGGACCAGGACTGAGCTCAGTGAGCTTTACTAGATAGAGTGAAGGCCCAATTGACCAGAACACACCGCACGTTCTATGAATTCGGGAACAAACCCGGGCGACTTCTGGCCAATGCACTAAAGACCTCGCGCACGCGCTCCTTCATACCCTCCATCCGCACCACAGCAGGCCACCTGGTCTCCCGTTCGGATGCAATAGCGGCCCAATTTCATGCCTTCTATAAGAAACTTTATCATTTACGCACTGCCCCAGAATCAACCCCAAGCGAGGCTCCTACCGTAGCGATCCGACAATAACTGTCGGACTCGGGTATGCCCCGTCTGACAGAATCAGATGGCCAGACATTCGAAGCACCCATTTCTCGAGCCGAATTTGACAAAGCCTTGAAAGACTCGGAAACCGGGAATGGCTCCCGGCCCCGATGGACTCACCCTGTCATACTACAAGCAGTTCCCAGAAATCCTAGGGGATAATTTTATCGTAGCCTATAATTCCATCTTGCAGGGTCAGACCTTACCACGTGACTCCTTACGAGCACAGATATCTGTCATACCGAAAGAGGGCAAGGACCCAGCACAATGCGCTAGCTATAGACACATCTCATTGCTGAATATTGACCTAAAACTATTCACTCGTATCTTGGCCTCCCGCTTACTCCCCTTTCTGGATGAACTCGTGCATCGCAACCAGGTTGGCTTTGTCCCTGGCCGGGAGGCTCGGGACAACACCATCAGGACCCTGACTGTGACCCACCTAGCTCGATCCGGGTCTACGCCTCTTCTCCTGCTGTCCTTAGACGCCGAAAAAGCATTTGACAGGGTGGATTGGACATTCTTGAGGGAGACGCTAATACATGTGGGCCTTGGCGTCAATATGAGGCAATGGATAGGCTCGCTCTATTCGGGTCCTACGGCAGCGGTAAGAGTGAATGGCGTCCTGTCCGAACCGTTCGACATTTCGAATGACACTCCCCAGGGTTGCCCTCTGTCTCCCCTTATATTTCTTCTCACCCTGGAGCCACTACTTAGAACGATACAGGGATCTCCGGACATCAGAGGCCTTGAGTCCAAGACAGGACACCATAAGGTGGCAGCTTACGCAGATGATCTGCCGCTTTATGTGTCAAGCCCCGAAACTTCCCTTCCCAATATTTTGAAGTCTCTAGAGACCTATGGACGACTATCAAATTTTAAACTAAATTTCAGTAAATCAGAGGCACTTAATATCTCCATCCCTGCCCCCCGTCTACGCAACATCCAGACAACCTTTCAGTTTAAATGGGCGACGTCTCACATCAAATACCTGGGGGTTTCCATACCGGCGGACATTAAGGACACCTTTGCGTTGAACTTCGTCCCCATTCAGAAACGCATAATATCAGACTTGAAGTCCTGCGATCGCTCAACGTTCACATGGATGGGTCGTAATAGCATTCTAAAAATGACAATCTTGCCCAGACTAATCTATCTCTTTCAGACACTGCCCTTGGCCGTCCCTGCGACATACCTAATATTTTCGTGGCGACTGAATGAATCCCTGTTACAGGAGCCTGCGCTGGCTGCCTCGATCCACTCGGACTTAGTTCACTACTTTCAGGACAACGACTCCTCCACGCTGAACCCTCTGACACTTTGGGAAGTGCACAAGTGCGTGATTAGGGGCTCTCTCATCGCGCTAGGGTCACGGCGCAAACGCCTTCGCTTAAAGAGAGAAGAAGAATTGTATGACCAACTACGTACCCTTGAACTACGCCACAAAGCGACTCTAGACGCCGATACGTTGGCAGACCTAACAAGGACCCGGACTGAGCTCAGTGAGCTTTTACTAGATAGAGTGAAGGCCCAATTGACCAGAACACACCGCACGTTCTATGAATTCGGGAACAAACCCGGGCGACTTCTGGCCAATGCACTAAAGACCTCGCGCACGCGCTCCTTCATACCCTCCATCCGCACCACAGCAGGCCACCTGGTCTCCCGTTCGGATGCAATAGCGGCCCAATTTCATGCCTTCTATAAGAAACTTTATCATTTACGCACTGCCCCAGAATCAACCCCAAGCGAGGCTCCTACCGTAGCGATCCGACAATAACTGTCGGACTCGGGTATGCCCCGTCTGACAGAATCAGATGGCCAGACATTCGAAGCACCCATTTCTCGAGCCGAATTTGACAAAGCCTTGAAAGACTCGGAAACCGGGAATGGCTCCCGGCCCCGATGGACTCACCCTGTCATACTACAAGCAGTTCCCAGAAATCCTAGGGGATAATTTTATCGTAGCCTATAATTCCATCTTGCAGGGTCAGACCTTACCACGTGACTCCTTACGAGCACAGATATCTGTCATACCGAAAGAGGGCAAGGACCCAGCACAATGCGCTAGCTATAGACACATCTCATTGCTGAATATTGACCTAAAACTATTCACTCGTATCTTGGCCTCCCGCTTACTCCCCTTTCTGGATGAACTCGTGCATCGCAACCAGGTTGGCTTTGTCCCTGGCCGGGAGGCTCGGGACAACACCATCAGGACCCTGACTGTGACCCACCTAGCTCGATCCGGGTCTACGCCTCTTCTCCTGCTGTCCTTAGACGCCGAAAAAGCATTTGACAGGGTGGATTGGACATTCTTGAGGGAGACGCTAATACATGTGGGCCTTGGCGTCAATATGAGGCAATGGATAGGCTCGCTCTATTCGGGTCCTACGGCAGCGGTAAGAGTGAATGGCGTCCTGTCCGAACCGTTCGACATTTCGAATGACACTCCCCAGGGTTGCCCTCTGTCTCCCCTTATATTTCTTCTCACCCTGGAGCCACTACTTAGAACGATACAGGGATCTCCGGACATCAGAGGCCTTGAGTCCAAGACAGGACACCATAAGGTGGCAGCTTACGCAGATGATCTGCCGCTTTATGTGTCAAGCCCCGAAACTTCCCTTCCCAATATTTTGAAGTCTCTAGAGACCTATGGACGACTATCAAATTTTAAACTAAATTTCAGTAAATCAGAGGCACTTAATATCTCCATCCCTGCCCCCCGTCTACGCAACATCCAGACAACCTTTCAGTTTAAATGGGCGACGTCTCACATCAAATACCTGGGGGTTTCCATACCGGCGGACATTAAGGACACCTTTGCGTTGAACTTCGTCCCCATTCAGAAACGCATAATATCAGACTTGAAGTCCTGCGATCGCTCAACGTTCACATGGATGGGTCGTAATAGCATTCTAAAAATGACAATCTTGCCCAGACTACTATATCTCTTTCAGACACTGCCCGTGGCCGTCCCTGCGACATACCTAAGACAGATGCGATCCCACTTTCTGGCCTTTTTATGGGCTAACAAGAGGGCCTGCTTACACCATCATATCCTGTCCAGACCTCGAACAGCAGGAGGGTTGAGATTTCCTGACCCTGTCCAATACTATAGAGCAACTCACCTGTCCGTGATGGTAGACTGGTGCTGCAACGCAGGTCAGAAACTTTGGGTGGCTTTGGAGCAGGAGGATTGCCCGTGGCCGCTGCATGGGATTCCCTGGATATCCCCGAAATTGCCCCTCTCCTCCTGGTCGAACCCACTGGTCCGTGCCACGATGTTTGTGGCAAACAAGGTGCTGCCCTCACCGGGCCTCTCTCCTTTACCGTCGCCCTTGACGCCAGTAGTGGGATGCCCTCATTTCCCTCCAGGTCTGCATACCCCATTGGCCAGAGCCCTGGAGACCCCAGGGATGACTAGACTATACCACTTCAGAGATGCGGATCGTTGGAAACAAGTTTCTCAGATCCAGACTCTCACTGACCCACCATTGCGGCTGTGGTGCAACCCTACAGGTGAGACACTACCTATGCTCTTTCTCGGGAAGGTCGTACCCTCAGAGACAGTTGACGGACTTTGAGACCATATGTTTGAAGGCAGAACCGACTAGACACACCCTGTCCCACATGGTAAACTGCCTGCACAATCCCCCAGACCTTTCCCACACGTACTTTGTAAGACAGTGGGCTGCTGATCTAGGAGTGGATTTTACTCCTTGCCAAGTAGACTCCATGATCTACTTTGCCCTAAAGTCCTCGGTTGCGAACAAATATCAAGAAGCGGGGTACAAGCTTTTGACCAGATGGTACAGGGTGCCCACGACCCTCCATCTTATGTACCCCTCTGTGTCCGAAGCTTGTTGGCGCTGTGGAGAAGAACCAGGCTCTATATTGCATGTGTTCTGGTCCTGCCCAAAAGTCAGGCCTTTCTGGCCTCAGATTGCCACACTGCTAGGCAAAATCACAGGCCTTACACTCCCATTCACACCATCGGTATATCTCCTCCACTTGGCTCCACTTTCACGTAAACACTATCGCCGCTCATTACTGATTCACATGCTGAATGCGGCAAGGGCCTGCATTCCAGCTTTATGGAAGCAGTCCCTCCAGCCTTCTATCGAGATGTGGGCTAGACGAGGGGAGGAGATCAAACTGATGGAGGATCTGACCTCCTCACTGAACGGGACCCAGGCCAGATTTGTTGCTACATGGGCTGCATGGTACCTGTTCAGAGACTCAGCTGACTTCTCTAATGTGTACGGGCCTTCGGTCTACCAAATAGTAATGTTTAATGTTTATTTTTTGTTGTTTTATAAATAAAAATGCCGCAAGAGTTGGGAAGAAGAGTACGATCTAACCCGGGCCGTCATCATTTATATATATTTGATGTTATGTATGTTCGAATACAGAATGAGATGTTTGCACTTCCCTAGTCTTAGTCTTTGCGGTCAGGTTGACTGACTTGGTTTGATGCGAGGCCATGTGGCTCCTATTTTTGCTTATTCTCTCTGTAACCCACCCTCTTGTTCATAAATAAAGAATTAAAAATAAATAAATAAACTTCCAGAAATCAGAAGCTCTGAACCTCACGGTTTCCTCGCCGACGCTGGCGGGCCTTCAGGCAGCTTTTCCTTTCCGCTGGCCCCCTTCTCATATCACCTACCTAGGGACCAAATTACCTGCACTGGTAAATAAGGTTTTCGAGCTGAATTTCCCACCTCTGCTCTCAGTAATCCGCCGGGATCTGGCCAAGTGGTCGGGACGTACGCTCTCATGGTTTGGGAGAAACAGCGTCCTCAAGATGAATGTCCTCCTGCGCCTACTGTATTTATTCCAGACCCTGCCAGTACACATCCCAACGACGTTTCTGAAACAGGTTAGGAGAGAGTTTACATCCTTTTTGTGGGCGCATGGATCACACAGACTGAGCAAATCCTTACTAGCGCTCCCCAAAGCCCGCGGTGGGATCGGATTTCCGGATCCTGTTTGCTATCACCTAGCAGTGCACATGGCCAGGGCATTCGAATGGTTTAAAGTCTCCTCAGACAAGCGGTGGTTACAACTTGAACAGGCTGGTTCCTCTCTGCCGCTGGCGGGCCTACTGTGGACAACACAATCTTTGCCCAGAGCAATACTTCACCATCCCCTAACGGGAACCACAATCAGCATACTCAAAATGTCGCCCACAGTACTCCCAGATAGCGCATCCCCATCGTTGCTGACCCCAGTGGTGGGAGACCCCAACTTTACGCCCGGCATAGAGGACAGCTCCTTCTCGCGTCTCGTGACAGTGAACAAATTTAGACAGGGACATTTCCTACCTCGGCGGGTTTCGGTAAACCTAGAGGCACTGGCCAACCTGGTTACACCTCCTCTTCTGCGCTGGCAGGCCCTTCAACTCCTTAGCTACCTCATAAAACTGAACAACTCCCCTCCCCCGTGCACAGACCTAGCCCCGTTTGAGGATATATGTTTGGAGGGTGGATACGTTGACCATGGTTTGTCCACGGCCCATGCCCTCTTGGTGCTGACGCCCCATACACCCAATCCGGGCTTCCTGGCAAAATGGGAGAGGGACCTATCAACCACCTTCTCGCAAGACCAAAAAAACGACATACTCCATTTTGCTCATAAAGCCTCTACTGCCTCTGCTACCCAGAAAACTGGGTACAAGATACTTACCAGATGGTACTTCGTACCCACTAGACTGCACAAAATGTTTCCCCAAACTCCACCAACATGCTGGAGATGTGGACAGGCAGAGGGAACCATTCTCCACACTTTCTGGTCATGCCCTAGCCTTAGGGACTACTGGGATGCAGTCATAAGGATTATAAAACACCTGACGGGAGTGTCTCTGGCTGGGGACCCAGCCGCCCTGTTGCTTCACAGGTCCACCCTGTCTCGGACCAAATACCGCGCTTCTCTGCTAATCCACCTGGTAAATGCTGCCAGGGCCTGTATACCGATGGAAAAGCTCCAGCCCACCTACGGTCACAATGTGGCTACGTAAAGTGGACGAAACACGAGTAATGGAGGAGCTCACTGCGGCACTACACCATACAGACGGCAAATTTCGGAAAACATGGTTCTATTGGCTGGAGTACCTTTACTCCCCGGAGTACGGTGCACTCATGGTAGTTTGAGACATAATACCGCACTGGAGGGGATACGTAACCAAGAGTCCTTAAACATAGCTTGACGCTCCGGCCCAGGAGGGCTAGAACCGCGCTACCCTCTCACCTGCCGGGTCCCGACCGAATGCCTATCCAATGTTACATCTATGGCAACCCTTATTGTTGACCACACTCCTCCCTACTCTATCCCTGCCTTAATCAAGAAACTTTCTCTGCCTTCTTCCTTACTCCCCCTCCTCTTTGGGCTGAGTACACTACGACCGTGGCATAGCATATATTTAGTTACTCTGCCCTCCTATGTAAGTCATAGCTAGCATGAAACATTCCACAGCATAGTGGTTGCGCCACACCTAAGGTAGAGGTGCTGGTGTATGATCTCTATTCTCTATATACTCTACAAAACCAGTGGAATTGTCAAATCTTATCGACACTTTGCGTGTTAATGCTGTATCCAATGTATTGTACTACACTGCACAACCCTTTTGTCTTTACTTTTCTTCTGTTACAAATGCAAAACTGAAAATAAAGAATTTAAAATAAAAAAATGTAGATGGAGTGCATACATTTGACACTTAGGGCAAGATTTATAATATCCCTCAGCTACTTTGCAAATGCTAGGCCAGAAAAAACATTGCTCAATACTCTCTTTTGGTTTTTTTCTACCCCTAAATGACCACCCAACACATGAGAATAGGCCAGCTCCAGTACAGTCCTTGTATGAGTCCTGAGAACCACCAGATGCTCTACAGCTTTATTCCATTCCTTCTTTACATAATACAATAAATCATGGCATAGGGCAAAATGGGAGTATACCATCCCTTCTGGGTTCTTGGGGTACCCCATTCATTACCCTTACATTATTTCATGCAGTCCCAAAATCTTTCCTGGGCACCAGTATATCTGTTATCTCTGGCGCTAAGACACTTTCCTCTGACACCCCAACCAGGACCTCTAGTGGGATGGTGTCAGGTACCTATGATGTAGGTTTGTCAACACCCCCCTCAAGTTCAAGAAAATAGTGAAATCATTCAGTTTGGACACATTTTCAGGGCTGTTTACCTGTTTTTTTCCCCCACAGATCCAAAAATAGAAGAAAATTACAGCCCAATATTACACTTTGTAGCAAGTTCTTAACCACGCCTATGACATGCTTTATAGGTGTCTACACTGAGATCACTGCAGTAGGATAGTCTATGGCATGTGTAGCGAACCATTTTAATTTCCCTTTTAAGAGTAGTGCCGCTTTAAGACTGTATGTTGTCACAGAGACTTGATTGGCTCAGCTCTCAGCAGTACTAAAGTGTTTGTGGAAGTTGCAGTTTCATCACAGGAAGAAACAATGAAAAGTTATGCTGCAATGAACTACCAGACCCAGGAGGCTGTGTGATCTGGAAGGAAAAAGGGACTAAGCCTTCTCACAGAATGCGGGCAGACCAGCAAGGGATTTGCCAATGGCTGGATGTATTGTGAAGTGCTGACTGATAGTTTATCTCAGGGGAGAGATAAAACCTGAGGTGTTTACTGATGATAACTGCCTGTCAAACAGTATCTGTGATTCCAGTGTCTGAGATTGTCTGCTCTCCTACTGAGGGATCCTGCTGAAAAATGATTCTGCAGTGTAGAAAACATTGCATGAACTGGATCCAGTGACTTCTGTACCAGAAAGAGACCCTGTCACCAGTGGCGTACCTAATAACCAAAGGGCCCTGGTGCAAGATTTTATCTTGGGCCCCCCTCCCAAGACAGGGGGGGGGGGAGCGGATCACACTGGCATCTGCCCCCCCTCCCCCAGCAGTCTCTAATGTTGCAGGAGCGTGCTGGACTTACCTGAGACCCTGCAGAGCACAGCATAGATCCTGCATAGCCCACCTGAGACTCTCTATGGTGGGCTCTGCAGGGTCCCAGGTGGTCTGGTCGTCGGGATCCCTTTCCCTGTACCTCCTCTTACCTGCTGCTGCTGGGGCCCGGCCTCCTCCACCCCCTCCCCTGTCACCTCTGCCATGCCGCCCCGGTACAGTTGATACCCATGTAAGAGGCCCCCCAGACCCCTCACATGGGTACCGGCCATACCCCCCTGATGGCGGTGTTCTATCAAAGGTTGTGACTACGTTAGAATGTGTGACCGGTGACATGGTCACACGTTTTAACGTAATCCCGCCCAGTTTTTCGGCGGTGGAATGTGTGACCGCCAATAGGTGAAGCATTCCAGCTCTTTCCCAGCTGTTCCAGGGCAGATCGGCATCGCAAGTGCAGGAGAACCGATCTGCCCTAAAACAGCTGATTGGTCCTGAAATGTCACTTCTATCCGACTGCGATCTCACATTCCACCGCACTCACAAAGTCGGATAGAAGTGACATTTCAGGACCGATCAGCTGTTTTAGGGCAGATCGGTTCTCCTGCACTTGCGATTTGCGATGCCGATCTGTCCTGGAACAGCTGAGAAAGCGTTGGAATTCTTCACATATTCCAATGCCGAAAAACTGGGTGAGATTACGTTAAAATGTGTGGCAACGTCACTGGTCACACATTCTAACGTAGTCTCAAACTTTGATAGATCACATGCCTACCTGTAATCATTAAATCAGAGAAATAGATTATAATAGGGAACATTACAGTGTAATATTCCCCATTATAATCCACTTGTCTGATAACATTAAATAGCAGTACACAACAGAGAAATAGATTATAATAGGGAACATTACAGTGTAATATTCCCCATTATAATCCACTTGTCTGATAACATTAATTAGCAGTACACAACAGAGAAATAGATTATAATAGGGAACATTACAGTGTAATATTCGCCATTATAATCCACTTGTCTGATAACATTAAATAGCAGTACACAACAGAGAAATAGATTATAATAGCGAACATTACAGTGTAATATTCCCCATTATAATCCACTTGTCTGATAACATTAAATAGCATTTCACAACTATTATACTGTAGCCTCCCCCCAAACACCCCCCCACCCCACGCTCGGACTTACCCAGCCAGAGGACCGCATGCCAGGGAGTTTCGATTTGAGCACTGCAGGGGGGGGGCTTGTGACACACACACGCCTCCTGTCACTCACCTCCCCTCCCGCTGCTTGTTTCTATGGACGCGGCCGGGAGGTGAGTCACAGGACCCGCCCCCTCACTGAGATGCCCTTCGGCAGTGCGGGGACCTGGTGTACCGGCGGTAGTTCCGCCACTGCCTGTCACCCCTTTCCTGAGTGATCGGATTCTACAAAGATGTGCTGCAAGCATCGCTACTGCTACTGTATGGCACAGGCTGCTGCTGCTGGAACCTGGAAAGCTATTGGCTGGAGAGGAGAAAACCACCACCTTTCACCAACCGACGTGAGGAGCCACAATCCAAGCTGCAAGAGTGGTGAGAGGCCATTGGCCACTGTGATATTGTGTCTAAACCAACCGTACAAGCAGAACGTGGGCCCCACCGATGGCTAGCCTAGTTAAATACCACTGGCCAGTAGGTTTAAGACCCGGGTCTGTTGGGACTGAGACTTTGCCTTCACAGTTTGCTGTTTCAGATATAATTACATTAGTCAGTTCAGTATTGTTTGCATATGCAAATAGGCAGCGTCACTTAAGATTTATCTGCATCATTAAAGTGCTTCTATTCCTTGCTGTTTATTTACCATTGTTGTACCTGTTCATGCATTTATTGGATAGTACATCATTTGTTTTTCTGGTGTGCTCTGGGTCCATTACCTGAGGTGGAATCACAGAGGTGAGACAGAAGTACCCGTATATTCCAGCTGGGAGCAATAGCTCGCCTGCTATTGGATATTTCAGATGGCAATAGCAGGCTGGCTATTGCACCCGCTCACTTAGCCAGAGGACCGCATGCCAGGGAGTTTCGATTTGAGCACTGCAGGGGGGGGGCTTGTGACACACACACGCCTCCTGTCACTCACCTCCCCTCCCGCTGCTTGTTTCTATGGACGCGGCCGGGAGGTGAGTCACAGGACCCGCCCCCTCACTGAGATGCCCTTCGGCAGTGCGGGGACCTGGTGTACCGGCGGTAGTTCCGCCACTGCCTGTCACCCCTTTCCTGAGTGATCGGATTCTACAAAGATGTGCTGCAAGCATCGCTACTGCTACTGTATGGCACAGGCTGCTGCTGCTGGAACCTGGAAAGCTATTGGCTGGAGAGGAGAAAACCACCACCTTTCACCAACCGACGTGAGGAGCCACAATCCAAGCTGCAAGAGTGGTGAGAGGCCATTGGCCACTGTGATATTGTGTCTAAACCAACCGTACAAGCAGAACGTGGGCCCCACCGATGGCTAGTCATTCTAAAATATCTAATAGCAGGCTGGGTATGGCTCCCAGCCTCTAGATGCAGAAGAGGAATGGGGCAGAGGCACAGGGGATGGGGCAAAAGAGGCAGGGGGAGGGACAGAGGCGGAACAGGATGGGCAGAGGTGGAACGGGGCCGGGCTGAGGAGGAACAGGCAAGAGCAGAGGAGGAACGGGCCGTGGAAGAGGAGACACGGGGCGGCAGCGGAGGTATGAGAGGAGGGCAGCGGGGGAATGCTGTCACAATGGTCTCTCCTCCTCGCTGGTCCCAGGTGTCCCTGCTGCCTCTGCTGACACAGGTGGGGAGAGCAGCGGGGATTAAAAGGGACAGGAGAACGGAGGAGCAAAGCAACATTGCCAACGATTCTCATTATCGATTATAATTGATTTAATTAGTTGTTGCAGCCCTAGTCAATACGATCCCGGCTGGGATTCAGAGAGAGGCAGCACATGTCCAGGAGGTGGCAGGCCTGCCTCCAGCTTCTCCATGTTGCTTAGCAGTGGTCAGAGTGGTTGTGCTGTCACAATAATTGCATAAAAATATCACACAATTCATAGTCATGGTTAATATTCGTATTAATGTGAAATGAAAATCTCATAATTAATGTCATTAAGCCATTATCTTTGGTAGTATAGCTGGTTAATATACTGACATCTTGTAGTCATTTTGGGTTATTGCACCATGTTTTTCTGTGTTCCCTCCTATCTATGATGTATTTCCCCGTCTTGTTAGACTTCTCGTTTTCTGGCATCAAAATGTCTGACTGTAACATAGTCACATATTAATCTGCTTGCATGTTTGGAAACCTTATCATCTCTGACCTTCAAATACCGTCTGTTCATTCATCTGATGTATGCTGTTGTCTGCTGTAACCCTACTGCATTCAAATAAAGCAGTTTGTTTACCTCATTAAAGACTGTAGATTGATACCAATCCTAATAGTGCAAAAAGTGCAAATCGTGCAATATATGTTTACATATAAAAATACACATACATATAAGTGCAAAAATATAAATTCATGAATAAATACAATATACTCCAATAAATACATAACGTGAAAAAATCTCTTATAGAGAATATATTGATAAAAGTCCAAAAACTTATATCTTATCCTATGTGATTGATCCATGATGGATAGTGAAAGTTAGTGTTATTATATCCAACTACCCAGCATTTTGGCCAGCATTCACTGAAATATTTTAGAGCGCTGGCCAAAAGGATCTGAGTGCCGTCACAGAGAAGCAGCTATGCAGTCTGCATCCGACAGAGATGCAGACCGTGTAGCTGCTCCTGCAGGTCAGGTACCGCGCACTGTGACCGCGTACCTGACTTTTCAGCTGGCTGTGGGCCACATAGTACCACCTCGTGGGTCGGTACTTTGAGAGCCCTGTTCTAAAGTGTCCCTGTTATCTTGTTTATGTAGGAAGGACTATTAATCCATTCAAAAAGAGATACCAGAAGCACAGAAGTGACATTAGGAGATGGGAGAGATATGGACCCCAATAAACCGGTAGCTATTCACTTCGCTAAACAAAACCACCAGATACGTGAACTTCGGGCAATGATAATTGAACAGGTACCAAAGCCGTCTGAGGGGGGCAATCATGATAGCTTACTACTATGCAGAGAGGATGGATGTACGCTCTGGACACGATCTATCCTAGGGGTCCTAATACCCCATTGTCGTCAGGCCCGTCTTTAATACTGATCGGACCCTGGGCAAACATTTTCTTGGGCCCCCTCCCCCCCCCC